>NC_137694.1:144997054-145164554 GCF_964034855.1 Anser brachyrhynchus | reverse complement strand
CTGCAGTATAAAAAGCAAACTTACACATACTACTGTCGTGAAACTCGGGGACATCTAAGTTATAGCACAGTATTTACTGTTGTATACTGCTTGTTTTAAAACAGAAGCCACTGAGCAGTAATCCTAACTACCCTTGGAAAGAACTCTCCCATAATGATTAACCAGTAATGAAAAGACCAGTTGGCTTGAGTAAGCCCTCAGGCAAAAGCAGTGACTTGTTATACCCATTTGGCACCCAATGGAGAAAAGGTGTGTGTGCAGTGGGGTGGTAGGGGGACACAGCTTCATCACTAGCAGAAGTAGCCAGCAGATCCATTGCTGCCCTCTCCTGGAGGCTTCCTAGGAGAAGACGATCAGGAAACCCCAGCTGGGGGCCAGGCCATTGAAGATGTGCTGAACCTGCAGGTCTCATAACCTCCAGACCACTCCTTTTGTTCTGATTTCAGTGATGCTGGGCTGGGGACTCAGCCACTTCAGAAACATGGCTGGGATGAGAGGTTCACACCTCTATGCACCTCCTCTGAATGGACTTTCAAGTACAAATCTGCCAACTTTCAGTGTTCAAAAGGCCATGCATTTGGCAAATACAGGCGAGTTTGCTTTCTTCACCTGCCTCAGGTGAGCCTACTGGCCCTTCCTACCTCTCTGAAGGGTATCAGTGCCTGACACTAAATCCGGTGTCTCTTGGGTAGAAGGTCCAGGGGATGTTGAATGGCGTTGTGTCTCAGAGAGCCAAGGTTTGACTGTCTGACCAATTTTTAAAGAGTTTAATTGACCTCTGGAGAAGAAGACATGACAGGTACTCTCTCACTGAGGCTAGGTAGACATGCCAAATTTATCAACAATCTATTATCGAGCTCCTATAGCAGGAATTCAAAGCTGTAATCCTTTCACCAAGATGAGACTTCAAGTCTACACAGGATCTTTGATCAATTGATTAACCCCCATGATCAGCCCAAGAATCTGGCTCATTCAATGCACCAAATCTACAGATTTTTGAATGGCTAATGTTAGTGCACTTGTTTGAAACTCCATTCAGAGGACGGACAAAAATCATAACTTTTTTTCTTCCCTCAAAGTGTTAGAAACAAACCCCAAAAAAGGAGGATTACCTAGTGCTTGCTGAGTGCTGAAGGCACTGTATGTAAGCCATGTCTTATCTTTAAGGGAATGTCTCTGCAAACACGACTGTCATCAAGTCAACAGAAAATCTGAAAAAGCAGGTCAGTAAATGTTTCCTTAAAAGCAACACTTTACTTCCAGGAGTGCTACAACCTTCAGGTATGCAAATATTGAGGGTCTGCAGCCTGTGCTCCACTAAATTCTATTTCCACCCACACGCTCAGTGTAAATACCTTTGCTCCAGTGGTCTCAATATTTCACACAGTATCACATTTAACTACATAAAGTACTGTTGTGTAGTGGTCTAAGTGTGGAGAGCAGAATAAGAAGATTCTGTTTTACCCACATTGTTTGCTCCATTGAGTACTCCATACAGGCAAAATTATGAAGTATGCAAAAGCCCATCACGCAGGATGAACTCCAGGAAAGAAACTCTCTGCATGCAGCTTTGTGTGCATGGTGAGACATGACTAATCCTTGAGTAATATGTCACAACTATAATTATTTTATTAATATTGTAATTAATTAGGAAATACACTCCATCTTCTATCTCTTTTGTCACCTTCCATTGCACTGTGTCAAATTAAATTTAGTTACAATGAACTTCTACCCAGTAATGGTATAAATGGTATAAAGACAACAGGAATATCCAAAAAAAAAAAAAAAACCAAACCACAAAACCAACCAACCAACCAACCAACCAAAAAAAAAAAAACAACCAAAAAACAAACAAACAAACAAACAAGTAGTTGCCTTCTGTAAACAGCAGATATATATTTTTTTTCTTTTACAAAACAGGATAAGGAATCAAGAATATTTAGATATCATCCAGCTAAATGTACGTTAACATTTTCCTAGGTAGGTATCTCACAGGAACCATCAGACCCTATTAAGAAATACCTGTTTTGTTTTTCAAAATGCCTCCTGAGCTGTGTGCCAACTAACTCTTGGTGTGTTGGTCTTTTCACACTCAGAGCCAAGAAGCTCTCAGGAAAGGTGAAATTTCAGAAATCAGCAGTCATAGCTAGGTCACTGAACACGTCTTTGTCCTTTAGCAGGATTAGCGTAAGCCCTGAAACCTTAGAAACAGATCTCCAGAGCTGAGTCAATGGGGCATCCATATGTTTTCCCTAAAAAGAAAATTGCTTAAAACAAATTTTTATCTGATAAACTTGTCAGTCACACTTTTGCTAAACATATATATATGTATAATGGAATGGAATAGAGAAAATGAAACACCTAGAAAAAGCAGATTCCCTAGAAGTACTTAAAAACTGTTCATAATTAATTATTGTGTTCACCTAGATGCTGACAGGACACAAAACAAATGAAGTGGAAAAGCTGCTTCTCCTAGAACTAGGGTATAATATATCTTAATATTTAGAAAGGAGAAATCATAAAACACGAGCACTGCAACAGAGCAAAGAGCTGACAAACACAGTTATGAATGAGAAAGGCTGCATGGGCTGTAATGAAATAAGCAAGGAAACTGGCCGTGAGGTTGAGGAGCTATGAGGCTTCCTGTAACGTGAGATACTTGGTCAGGACTGGTATGAGACCCTTGTCATTCAGACAGTAATCCAGAGTAAATCTTCCTAATCTATCACACACCCTACCAAGTGCTGGCAATAGAAGAACTGATATCACGGACAGATTTTCAAAAATGTAAATACAGGTATATAAATAAAGGAAAAGCTGATTACAGAAAGATACTGATAGCTTTTGTCTGAGACTCAAGTTAAAGTGTATAAATAATTCCCATAGCATGATTGCACAATAAAGTAAGAAAATTCCTCAAGGAGAATGTTATATATTTCATTTATTATACATCACTCTTATGTTTACAACTGAAATACATCTTTCCTTGGGGACTGTACCATCATTTATTTTAAATCAATGTTTAAAATTAAATGGTAATCCTCAAGAGAGTGGAGACTCTTCAGTTACCAGCCCTTCCAATTGGAAATCTTTCTTTCATGTTTCTATTTAATACTCAACCCAGGGTTTGAAATTAATTAAAATATATCTTTTTATAATCTTTTGATTATTAGCTTCAAAGTTTTTTTTATTATTTTAAATACAGTATGTTATAACAACTTCATCTTTTAGCAGTAAATCCAAACTTATTAAACGTGCAAACTGCATTATCTTCTGACCAATAATCAAAGAAGAAGGGTCTGTTGGAGGCAAATTACAGGTTCTTGCTTAGGAACAGTCACCTGATATGTAAGTAGTGCATTTATAATGTTTAATTGCAGTTTCCTATTATCAAAATCAAATATAGGGGGAAACTGTTAATAGGATGCAATGTTTAATGTCACTCAATGCATTGTTTTGGTGCATCTCAGGACAGAGCTTTGTTTTGTGATATTCAATGGCTATTTTACCTGTGGAAGGTACTCTTTTGCAAGCTAACCATATAGACTGAGTATTGCAACACAGGGGAATACAGACACACCCTCACCGTCTACAGAGTTCAGATCTGGCGTACATATGGAGGCAGGAAATCTGCACTACAAATGTTTGTCATCTATTCATGTTTTCATCTCCTATTAGCATCCTGACCCTCTCATAGCATGCCTGACCTGGTGTTTTGCTTGCAAAAGTTACATGCAAGAAATACAGGAGTTCAGCAGCTAGAACTAGCAATACAATGCATTACATCACCTTCACAGAAGATTTCAAAAGGAAAAGAAGAAATAAGACCCCTGGCTGATAAAAAGACGTTCCAAATCAGTGGATGCATAAGGCCCAAAGTCTACTATGTCCATGTTCTAGATTATTTCAGCTTTAGCACTTTCATGCGCTAGTGTAGAGACCAGAATTAGCTCTGAAGTATGAATCATAGCATCACAGAATCAGAACCACAGAATGGTTTAGGTTCGAAGGGACCTTGAAGATCATCTAGTTCCAAGAAGGGACCTTAAAGATCTTCTAGTTCCAACTCCTCTGCCACGGGCAGGAATACCTTTCACTAGATAACCCTGAGATCTGCTTTGTTCTGTCCTGCTCTTACACATTCATGAGGTCTCAACTGTCATTCAGGGGGCCTACAAAGACACTCATCTTTGGTGGCAGAGGCAGGGATTTACAGAATATTTTATTTACGGGATTAATAAAAGTGCACACGTGCCTGCTCAAATATGCTTTTAAACCCTGCACCAGAGCTCTCCAATGAAAGGAGAACATTGCAGTGAATCTCACTGTGGGCTCAGGCTCTCCCTTGGACAGGGTTTCCTAAAGACCATGGCTCCTCCTAAACACAGTATTGGTATTTTTAGACATCTCTGTAGCTGTTGATGTGGACTGACAGTGTTCAGGTGATGGAAATCTTTATTCCAAAACATACTCTGAGTCTCCTCTTAACCTTTCATGTGAAGCATAGTCTGTACGCACCTTTATAAAGACAAAGCGAGGAGAGTATGTGGCTGCAGGAATGCATGCCGTTCCCGTAGGTAAGAGAGTAAAAAACCCGCACCCTGATACAAAAGACTGCTAATGAGGTCACACTTCACTCAGTGCAACTGGAAATACAATTTTCTGATACTTAAGGAAAACTGTTAATATAATAAGACTTTTATCAAAGATTAGTTTGAAATGGAAGTTGCTAATAGGATAGAAAGTAACTAGAACAGTAAGGGTAACATATCAGAACAGCAACTTTCACATAATTTGAAGACTTTTGTTCTTTCATGTCAAATTAGTGACTTTCATATACCTTTTTGCAATTTTCATATGGTATTAGTGACATTTGTGTCTTAGGAGCAACTTTTCATATATGCTCTCCGAGAGACTTTTGGCATGTGCTGGCAGCTTTCATATTTTATTTAGGATTTTAACTTACTGTCAAATGTTCTGTTTCACAAAGATGAAAAGGAAGTCGTTGATGCTGCACTATTTAAACTTCTTAATAAAAGGGTGGATAACAATAGCTGCAGTTTGAGAAAAAGAAAATCCTGCACCTCTGCTGCATTTTGGGGAGCAATCCGTGTGGTCCTTGAAACTTGCAGCCATGCAAATGGAAAATTAAATTTTATGGTCAATTAAGAAACCCTCTCAGAAAGTAAAAGGAATCAGAAAGTTTTTTTTTTTTTTTCTTCCCCTTGAGCAGCCTATTCATCCCACTGTAAGACTGCAGAGTGAATGAATGATGGAATATTTGACTGATGTAATTTATGGTGCTCCGTATGACAGCCTATTTCAGAGTGCTTGAGGTTTTTACAGTCTCTGGTAGTAGTACCTGCTGCTGAAACAAGAGATTACTCTCCTTGGACAGACAGTAATTTAATAGTACAACTGTGTAGCTAGCCACCTCCTACTGTATTTCACCACCCACTCCAGTCAGCTTTTGATAGATATGCCTCAGCACTTGGAATATGAAGCACAATGTATCCTGCTCACAGTCTGAGGAGATACATCAAGGGTGAAAAGCTGGAAAGAAAATAAATAAATAAAAGTGCTAAGCACTGTTTCTTAGTTATGTCTTTTTTACTGAAAATACAGAAGGAAAGGACAAGTGCTGCACTATATATTGGGCGTTGTTAGCTTTTCAGGCATGTGGTCAACACTGGCAAGATTTTTTGTCTTGTTATTTTATTTTATTTTTTGTATTAGACCACAAAGTCCTCTCAGTTCTCTATAAAGATATATTTTAGAACCAACCTAAAAGTGTAATTGCACCTTCTCATTAATAAAAAAGAGTGTACTAACTCTGTGCGTAAGAGCAAGGGGGTGACTCAGGGTGATATAAAAGCTTTATCCTTCCTGGAGCCACCACTCCACGTTACAACTGTCAGACCTGAGCACATGCACAGGCATTCATTCAGCCGGTCTCCCCTTGCCCAGGAGATAAGGGGAAGCATTTTCCAAGGGGTAAGGCTCCTCATCGATGACTGCAGAAAGGCTACGAAGGCTGAAGATACTAACAGGACATCAGAGTTTCTCTGACAGTAGATGGGGCCTATATCACCTTTCCCGGCATTGCTGTTTCCATCAGAGGGTGAAAAGGTGCTGAGCAGGAACTGACAATGCTTAGGGAGCAGATGCTGAGGAGGAGAGGCAGGTAACCCTGAGCTGCCTTTCACAGAAAGATATTTTTCCATTAGAGAGCCTCAGAGCTGAGCTCCTGCGGTAGGATGGGGGTGGTAGTAGCACAGCTCTGCTGGATCACTTCTTTCTTCTGCCAGAGAGCCTTCAAACCCCATAATCCTCAAGTTACGAGTTACAAGCAAACCTGAGTGGTGTGCTGTTGGAGACGTGCCATCGTACAGGCAAGAATCTTAGATTCACTGGGTCAGGGGAAAAAAAAAAAAAAAATGAGGCTCTGTAATTGCTGATGCACTCATGGCGTGGCAGGGAAGACCTTGGTCCTGGTCCCCATTCTGACAACTCCCCCACTACCTTCTCCAGTGACTGCTTAAAGAGCCTGCGGAGGTTTCCTGGTTGTGGTAACAGCAAAAACACCTCTCCAACTACTACTTCATGTTCCTTTTCCTTCTTGAAACTACTTAATTCTATCCTTTCCAGCCACACTACAGGAGAAAAAAAAAAAAAAAGAAAAAAAATGTTTTTAGAATAGCCAGGGGAGCTTCCCCAGTGAAAACACCTCCATGAAAATCTATTCATGTTAGGATTTGCTCTCCTTTTGCCATTCTGTGAATATTTCTGTGAATAAATTCTTACTCTTCTAGAGCTTTGTGAGGTAGGAAGAAACCAAGTAAATCAATGGATTTTATTGCAAGAAGGTTTGTGAATCCTTCCTCCACTTTTTTTTTTCCCTTTGATTTTGTCTCTTGGCCCAATGTTCAAAAGGAAACGAATATGCTTTTTCATCTCTTGTACATGAACACACACACACACACTCACAGACATATCAGCAACCGATTAAGAATGGGACAGACCAGAGTAAAAAACACTTTGGCAGCTGCAGGTATAATTTGATACTAATAAGAAGGTGAAGGAAGATACGGCAGCATTTATTCTCTAAGGACACCATCCAGCAACAACAGAGTGCTTCTGTGAGGATTCCAGTGTTCACAAACCCCGCTGAACCCAGGTGCATGAGAGGGCTCCCAGGTGCCCTCAGCAGCCTGCAGAATCAATCCTGACCCCTAGCACTGCATGGGAAGACCTTGGCACTCAGCCATCAGGGAGACCGCGCTGTCAAACAGTCCTCGCTGGATAAGATCTGGGTTAAGTCTTCAGCCTCCTGTGGATGTTGAGCTGTGATGTCCTTACACAGGGAAGCAGTTTTAGGCTAGGAAGCACTGAGCACCTAATCTAGGCAGGAGGAAAACCAGGAGCTTTTTATTATATATATATATATATATATATATATTTCACAGACCTCTTCTCTGCTTATTAGGAGGTTCCACATCCTTGGGGCTGCGGCCAGGTCTCACAGAGCTGGCGAGCAGGCTGCACAGTTTCTGCTAATAAAGTCCCTGTTCCAACTCTGACTCCTCAGATCCTGCTTATAACACACAAAATAGGTTTTTGCACCTTCCTGTCCAATCTACCCATATTATGTTTGATACTGCATTTCCCAATGTTACTTCTTAGAAGCCTAGTTTTTCCCTGCCCTCTTTTTGCACTTTCCAGCCTGCATCATGCTTTTTACTGCTGCTGTCCCCTCAAGATGTCCTCGAACCCACATAAGATCTTTTATTTCTTTTATTTTTGCTTCCCTAATCCATAGCTCTTTTCATCTCCATGTAAATGTTCTCTTATCTGTTTTCCAGTGTGCCCCAAAGCCCCTGACTGATTTCCAGGTTTCTGATCAGAATATTGTTTCTCAGTTTCTCTTATAACCGCTAAAGGAACAAAATCCATGCCCAGCTCCTCCATCTCACCACTTCAGCTATTCACCCTCTGTCTTTTCCCTGCTGCAGGGAAGTTTTAAGAACTAGAAAACTGTGTTGACACTGTCTTTTTAGTATCAGATTCACTATTACTTTAGGAGAACAATAATAAAACTGCAGGTCTTAAAACAGACTTGATCTATTTAGTCACTGCATGCTAGCAGAGCCCTTTAGATTGGGACTATACTTTCCAAGGAGTATTCTCCAGTATAGTCTCTAGGAGTATTAGGAGGGATCAAATGTCAGTTGCTGAGAGAGTAATGTCCTTGACAGATTGTTTTATTTCATCTTTTAGATTAACTTTTTTTTTTTTTTTTTTAAATAAGTGCTTATTTACACACATAACAGTTTTAAAAACTGAACCCTGTTAGCGACAGGGCTGCAGGTACCAGCAGGCACCAGCAAAACAATAAATGCATTATATTTCCTGGACAGTGGCTCTTAAGTCTGACTTGACATGATGAGCAGCAGGGTCTAGCCAGCAAGTCACATCTCCTAAATTTGGCCTGCCTAGGGAAACAGCTAACATTTCTGCCAGCTTTAGGGATCTTTGATTTTTTTTTCCTCTCAGTGTTAAGTGCCTTCTTCAGTAGGTTTCCTAAGGAGAACAGGGATGGTTTTCATGTCACCTGGATCTCTTTGAGAGAGGGTGCTTACCAGGCTGGGTCATATTCAGTATGGCAGTCCAAATAAAACTGTCCATCCCCCAAAAATCTTGTTTGTGGCATCAAGAAAGCACACGTTTCTCAATGTTAGTCCTCCCGATTTTCATATTAAATGAGATTTCGATGTGAAGTGTCACCCTTTGTTTACATCAGCTTTACTGATCAGCGCATGAGCACCACAGTCTGCGGCTTAACCACCAGTGATAGGTTAGGATTGAGGCTGGGTATTAGCAATGTGAAAACACACCCAAGTAGCAATGAAAAAAAAATATTCATCTGACTTCCGTGAATATTTGTGGTGTTTCATACTTCCTGGCATTCAAGGAACAGCTTGATGAACTGATATTGCTGCCATCTGAGCTCAGGAATGTTGCAATAGGATGTCACTGACACCACATTGGTTGTACTGGAGAAATACTGCTCTGTTGGCCAGATACATTAAAGGGATACCTGAAAAGGGCTGCTCAACCTTACCTCCCTCTGTTTTAGAGTGCTAGCACGTCTCCTGAAGTTCTCTATTCAGAAATTTATTTGAAATCTATTTTGTAATGAGCCATCAAATGATAACTCCTAATGTTCAGACTAATATGCATTGACAGCAGATGTTGTTGTTTACTATTATTTTTATAAAAACACATTTTTTTAAAAAAGTCTGGTCTCTTCTTGCTTGTTAAAAATTAAAATGCTGATAAATAATATTTAAAAAACATCCATAAATTTTAGAAACTACCCATTTAGTTTGCAAAAGTTGAGCCCTTCAGGTTATCTGCCAATGATCCTTTCCTCTTTCTTGTCCTCTCTCTCTGTCTCCTGTGATCCTTCCTGTTCCTGCTCTCTGCTACCAGTTCAGACAGGGCAGGAATGCCCAATAAAATACTTCTATGTTGTTTGAAATGATGTGCCATCAAAAGGTTCATGGTACTTGAACATTTTCAGCTTTGACTTTCTAAATCCTGCTTGTAACTCTTGGTTCTCATTGCTGTGTGAATTTTTAACCCTCCCAAAGTATAAAGATTTTAAAAAATATATTATTAGTATTATTTTCCTTTTCTTTATGATTACAAACACAAAGAAAACAGTATAAAATCCTCAAGGAGCAGCTGCTCTGCAAGGACATTATGAGTGCCCATGGTACTGCTGCAGCATGAGCATCTGTCACTCAACAAAATGACATCTTGCCCAACCAAATCCATTGTGCAATGAGAGTGGAGAAAGCACTTGTTTAGAAAGGTTTATGGGCTGACGTCTGTTTGAATGAGTAACATCTGGACTAGGATGGGCAGGTTGCACATTCATGTTCAACCAAGCCAGCACATCTTAATAGCGAAGAGTATGTTTTAACTGAAAGGAAAACTCCAACAAAAATCTTGAAACAAATGTCACCCCTTCCCCATTTTAAAAATCACATTATTTTCTAATTTTCAGTTGTAAAGAAATCCAGCTTTCATATAAGTGCATCAATAATCTTTACAGGTCATGGCTTATCATTCATAAAATAACCACAGCAGGTATTTGAGACAAATATCATGTTATTTTTGTTGGATATGCTAAGCAAATCAACTTTTCAGGAAAAAACACCAACAACAAACTCAACCTATCAAAAATTGTATCTTTGACAGAACTGGGGATTGAATGAGTCTTTCATTTATATGGACACAAACATATCAGATTCAGAAATTACCTATCAAGTTATAATATGAACATATCTCAAAATATATAACAAATAATATTAAATCAAGCTAAAATTGTAAGTTTTAGAGAAAGAAGGTTTTAAAATAATTTACTTTTCTAATGGCCTGAGATAATCTCAGATGTACCAGTTTCATACTGGTTTCATACTGGTGTAAATCTACTGATCTTAGCATTGTAAATCAAATTCTAACTCCTTAAGTGAGACTAATCAGTACTAATTAGGGAAGTTTATTATTTTACTTTCACATTTAAAGATTACCTTTTCAATCCTTATTACATATACAGGAGTCACTTTGTTAACACATGCCACCATAGGTTAAAAAGTACTCAGCAGAGTGATTTGTCTGTTTCGTAGTTTGGCTTTGTTGTTGAAATATTTTCGTTTGCTTTTGCTTTGAAGTGCAGAGCAGCACCCTTTCACTCACCCACCAATTTTGAAGGCAAAATGTAAATCACAAGAATTTATTTCTAACAAACATTTCTTCTTGAGGATTTTTATCATCTTAATATACATATATTTTTTTTTTCCCCAGACACAAATTAAATCAGACTATTATGATAATTCCCAGAGGAATTTTGCCTTCATTTACAGAGAAGTTCCAATGAAATTCTGACAATGTTATACTTTTCTCCATTTTTTATTTTTTTACAGAAATAAAGGAAAAATGGGGGTAAGACTGATTGTTAAACCACTAGCTGATGATCTAACAGATCAGTGGTTGTTTTCATACTTGAAGATGTCCCAAGGTATATTTTATATATATATACGTATGTATATCTCTCCCCACACACCTCATGTACAGACATAGAACTCACCTAACCCCTTTGTCCCCATAAATCTTTTACTTTAAAATAAACCCCATAGTTTCTTTTCCACCAAAAGTTTTTGCAATTCCACACTACAGATTATGAGGTACTTTTCTGCAGAGCTCTGATCAGCAGATTTGATATATGGATTTAGATCAATTTTTTCTTATGGCAAATCTATATGTTATTCTACTTCTTCATTTGGTACTATTTGCTGAGTGGCTGTTACTTGGGAGCAAAGGTCAGTATCTTGCTGTTGGAGCAGCAGAGTAATCTTTTACTCCTCATAAGGGTAGTCAGAGATATTAAATCACAGTTGACGTACCTGAAGCACAGCAACTTCATCCATATTTTATCTGCTGTAAATTTAATACCACAGCACTTTTTAGGGTGATGTATTTATTAACTGGCTGGGGATGAGCAGTACAGAAATTCAGTTTGTTCAGGAAAATAAAATGAAGACACTCTGACAAGTTTATGAAGTAAGCACAATAGCTATTTATTACTTTTTAAACATGCAGTGCACCTAAATGTTTTTAGCAATGTTTGCCCAAATAAATGAATAAAGCTTTCCAAATCATCTGTGTTTACTTTTCTTTTGAATTTTAATAAAGTTTTTGCTTTATTTTTAAAAGCACATCCTAGCCTCCTTCAGAATAAAATGCACTCTTTATGGAAATAAACATAGCTAAGTGTTCAGATAAGCCAGAGAAGGGCATTCTGGGAAAAGAAACAAATCATTCACAGCCCTGTTGTATATTAATCCCATCTTTTCCATTTTGGTTCTAATTTATTTTGTTCTTTACATTCTACCACCACCAAAATAAATGAAGCCATGAATACAATAACTTTTAAAATGCAAGTACCCACCTTCTACTTGGCTTCTATTGCATTTGAATAGCACTTATTATTTGGACTCAGTATTATTCTTTGCATTTCTCATAGTAAATAATTCACATGGCTTTCTTCTTTCCTTGGAACCATGATATGCTTATGTTTTCATGCAATTAAAAAAAATAATCTAGATCTTTTCATCCTTCATTAAGTTTGACTCCTATCTCTTTACAACACAGTAAAGAAAAACGTTTAGTTGTTAAAAAGCATGCTACAACGTCAAAAAAGCAACAACTGTGACCTTATTGACTCTGTCATATTGAGTATTTATGTTTTTATTGGTGATCATAGAAACCTGATGCCCAGCACAGTCTCGGAAAACTCAGTTTTGGCCACCCCGGCAACATGATAAACGTGGTATTGTGGGCTCACAAATTGCACTTACATCAGAGGCAGAACTCAAGAACACCAACAGTCCAGCTGTCCATTCTGTTTCATTTTCTTCAGTGATGTGGGACTGTGTGTTCCCTGAACTTCAGAGGGACATTCTCGCAAACCAAATGTCTTTGATTACATGTGTGCTTTAGATGCCATTTCTTCACAGAGCTATTCTTTCTCCCTCAATTTATTTATTTTTTAATGTTTGTTTATAAAAAGGACAAGCCAAGTGGTTAAAAGATTACAAGAGCTCTCTGCCACTCTTTTGGCTGCAGGATTTATTTCCTTGGGACAGCCCATCAAAAAGTAACTACATCACACTATGTAGCTTCTTGTTCTTTGACTGCTGCATCATCAAAAATTCTGTTCTTCAGGTTTTTGGAGATAAGACACCAAACAGTAAGACCTCTCTCTTTAACTCTACCCATGCTGAGATGGGTAATTAGGCAACTCCTGAGTTGTGCCACAAAGACAAGAACAGAAAGTGAAATCCACAGGAAGGATTGCCATAGACTGAATCTCCAATTTACCTTGGAAAGTCTGGAATACTTTTCATTTTTCTGCTTCCAAGTTTGTGCAGAGCAAGTCTCATCTCTTTCTCTCTCTCTCTCTATTTTTTTTAATGGAGATGACATTGTGTTGTTCTCTATCCCTACCACAGATCCTCACTGCAGGCCCACCTCCATACTCTTGCTGTGCAGCGCTTACTGCAATTTATTTCCAAAGGACCTATATTATTAAGCACAATCTCTGACTTCCACATTCTTTTTTCCTTTCCTTTCAACTTCCCTGACCCACTTCACCCATTCTTGCATCCTTTCTAAATTTCTGGCATATTTTTTACTCCCTACCTCCTAGAGAAGAACTTGGCAGCACACTGAGGCCAACAGGAAAGTGCACTTTGGTTTCGAGGCCTTTGGATTACCAGCTAAGTTTCCATGACCACTTGTCCTCTGCTGCAAAGCTCCACATGAGTATTATGCTACGGGAAGCATCACAGCAGATGGTTCCTGGGTGGCTGGGTGGCTCCACAGACTAAGAGCAGAAGGCTATAATAGCATATTTACCTGCCAGTCAGAGAACGGAAACCGTGGGGCAAAATTTCCACAAAATAAGCCCCAGTACTCCAACTGTGCAAAAGGAAGGAAAAATAGGAGAATTTTGCATTCTGGCCTGACATACCAGCAAAGAGTACTGGCATGGAATAATAGCACACAATAATAATAGTAATAATATTTGTACATAATTTATCATTATACACTACACGCTCAGCTCAAATCCTGGTACCATGCCATTCTGTTCCAGCTCTGTATCCTCCTCTTGCTATACTCTTTTTATTGGCTTACATAGGCTGTGGAAATTCATTTTATTCTAATTTGGAACCTTTGAGGAAAGGCTGAAAAAGCATGTACTACTCCATAGTCATTAAAAATCTCAAATGACAGTATTTCATCCTGCTTTTGAGGCTAAAATATTAGGCTTTGAAACATGAATCACACAGCTTAGTTGAGACTGTGAAGAAGCTTAGGATCAGAGCTTTAGTTAAAAATAAGCTTTAATACATAAAGCTGAGGAAAAGGGAGCGTAGAGGATACCTCAGAAGTCAAAGTACAGCTACTGAGCAACTCTGAGTTTGTGTATGCCATACTGCTCTGTTTTTAATTCAGAAACTGTTGGGCTTCACTAAAGGTGAAGGTGAAGAAACAGGGATAGTTTAGAGATAGGTGTTGGGTAGCATGTAAGGGAAACAATGTCCAGTAAGTCCTAAAGAGTTAACAGTTTACAATGTCTTTCAGCTTGGAGAAGAACAAAAGATGTATTGTTTCACAGTCCCTCTCCCATTGCTTTTTCTTTTTCCTGCTTTCCCCCTTCAAATTTTTTTTTTTTTTTTTGGCCTTGTAAATCCTATATTGGCAAGCAAGAATGAAGTGTTAAAAAACATCTTCTGAGAGGTCCATACTGCAATAGTCCTTACACTGTCCTAAGAAATCACTTCCCCTGAATCCCCTGTCATCTAAATGCAGTCTAAAAGATAAACTGCAAGGACATCCCAGTTTACACATAGAGAAGGAAAAAAAGGAAGAAAAAAAGGAAGAAAAAAAGGAAGAAAAAAAGGATGAAAAACACACCTTGAATCTTGGTTTAGGGAGCTGTACTATCAGTACTATCAATCTCATGGGTCTGAGTCATTCAATCTGGGTTTATCCTGGATTAGCCATAATTTGCAGGACAATGGGGCTTGTTAGTGTCACTTGTGGTTTCCTTCTGGGTATGTGTTTGAACAGCTCTGACCCTGTTTCTTGATATTGGCCCTTGCAGGAATTGTGTGGAAAGTCTACTATGAGTCTGCAGAGGGGAAAGCCTTGTTCTATGCTCTGGAGAACTGAATTTCTAAAGTTCAGTTAGCCCCCGAGGAAGTCTGAGGTAAAACAATAATCATCACCTTGCTCCCTTCCCAGCCATTGGAGCACAGGTCCCTGATTATCAGGCTGGCTGCAGGGTGTGGAGGTTATGCAGCCACTTAGACCTCCTTCTCAGCCAGTGCCACTCAGCTTCTTAATATAACAGCGTGATGCCACCTGATTCTAGGGCTGCATTTAAAAATAGTATCCACTTCCCTTTTTTTCTTTCTTTTTAAGGCAAACTTCTCTGATTTACTTTGATATATTTATAGTGTAGATCTAGGCTGCACAATCATAATTTAGGGAGAATACCTGAGATGCAACACTGATCCTTTCTGCAATAGACAGCCCATTGTTCATAAAACAGGTACCAGAAAAGCTGTGGCAAAAGAAGCATTTAAGTATCCAGCTTTCTGATCTCAACTCCATTTGCACTCCTCTACTCGGAGTGAGGTCCTACAGAGAGGAGAAGGGGCTTAAAGGCACAGTCCTCAGACAATAGCACTCTCAGAACGGTTAATTATAGCACAAAGCCCTAAGAAACTTAAGTGGATTTTGCATGGCTTTATGGAAAGTGGAAACTATTCTCTTTACCATTTGCCAAACCACACACACATTACAGCATAGCGGCTAGAGTTTCAGAGCTTGTGCAAAACCAGGTTACACATCAGTTTCATTATTTCACTTGCTATGTGAAAGCAAGCCATAAAAAGCTCTTGAAAAAAACATGATCATGTCCAATATGTCCTATGTCGCAGACACCTGGTATATTCTCCATAACTTCTTTCTTGATGCCAGGTCATATTATGTTTCTAAAATTCACACCAGAAAGGGAAACAAAACTTCTGTTAAAAGGTTTCCAAGTGGTCTCCTCGAGGGAAAACCTTTCCCTGCCACACACACACACTAATACACACCCTCCCAAGTGAAACAAGAGGGAAAATGACTATCTTGACTAACTGTCTAATATTTGTGTTCCTGCCAACCACTGAGGTTATGCCTGTGGTCTTTCATCCAAAAGGGGTGACCACAGAGGAGACTACAAGTTGGGGTGGTATTTGTATTGCCTTCTTTCTTTTTAGAGGTAAGTAAGAGTCTGAGTGAAAATTAAGGTTCTGAATATTATGGTTTCAAGATTTACAGTGGAATAGAAGAGAGAGGGAAAAGAAGGCCAGAAAGCTAATAGGTAGAGACATAGTTTATGGAGAGCCAGGGTGTTTTTAGGAAGGTCAGTGCTGCTGAATAAACCATGCAGCCTTCATTAACGAACTGCTAAAACTATTAAAGAGTGAGACTGCTGTCATCCAAGAGACATTACCACAGACCTTATTTCAGCTTAGATATGCGGGTAGCAGATGTATGGATGGATAGGGAAAAGGTGATGGTGAGACTAAAATCGCTGTCCTGCAAAAACTTACACATATGCCTAGCTTCATAAAATATAAGTAATCCCACTGAAATCTTTATGGACGAAAGGGCTACTCTCAGTGAATAAAGCTAAGGTCTGCATATGAAGCTTTTCAAGACCATTATTTAGGTGTGACAGGGTATCAGAGGAGGTATCTGTTTGAGAAGGGACCAACAGGGAGTTGAGAAGCTCAACTACAAACTCTTTTAAGGTATATGTTGTTCACAGAAGCACAGGGATCAAGGCTGCCAGTAGACTATAGGCATCCAGGAGTTTGCTAACTAGACAGGGTTCTTATAGCTCCCCAAATATGTAAATAGAACAGTTATTTTGGTTAAATAGAGCTTAACTGTTTCTGATACAGTCATTTATTTGTCAAGTCTGTTTTATGTTAATTTAATTATAAGAATATTGAGAAGTGTGATACATAGCTAAGCCCTTAAGGCCGGTTAATCTATTTGGATTGTAACAAATATAATTTTTATTAGCTCAGCCTATTTGGATGGTAACGAGTCTAACCTTTTGGTAGACATTACAGACTCTGAATTATAGTCTATTTTATGTAAAACCAGCATTTAGTTCAATACAAGGAAAGTTCTTTTATCTGTCATTGTGTTAAGGAATTGCTATATTAATGAGGATGCAGTAGGCACTGTGACCATTTTCCAGAAGCAAGGGTGTCCATGCCTGCCTTTCTGGGTATGCTTGGAAAAATGCCCAGGTAAGTCACTGTGAAAATAATAAATCAGGATGTGGGGATTTTTTTTTTTTTCCTGAAAATGACCATAGTGAATAACATCGTTACTTGCATGATGAAAAAAATAACCATGATAATATCTTCCTACTAACTGGGAGAAAAGCAAAAAAAAAAAAAATTAAACCAAACCAAACCAACCAACCAAAAAAAACAGAGCCTCTAAGTTAAATTGGCAAACAAACAATACAAATACCTGTGGACACTCCTTAATTTCTAAGAAAAAAATAATTGCACATTTCACACAAATTAATTAATAGCTTTAGACTTCTTCAGACAAAAACGATCCCATTCCCACTCCAAGTTTTCACATTCTTAAATAAATGCAAAATACCCTACTAAAGTTGAGACTCTTCTCATGCCACCATTCTGAAACTTCTGACTTCTTTTTAGAAGTGGAAATGCGGCTTTCTCTATATTTCAGAACACTTTTTAAAATTCAGATTACTTAAAAAAAAGAAAAAAAAAGAAAAAGAAAAAAAAGAAAAAGAAAAAAAAAGAAGAGACATTAAGAAAACCCCAATGGAAAAACAAAACAAAAAAACTTGTGAAACCTGTGGAAGTGCATGATTCACCAGAAGTCTTCCTCAAAAACTGGTTGTGGTATGCTTATGTGGAGAGATTCAATGTTTGTGTGTGTAAGACGGACATATATTTCCAGAGTATATATAAAGACATCATGCTGTATAAAGAAAACATTGTTTGTTAACATGCTCCTGGGGTTTTCTTTCAATTTCTCATGATGAGGATATCGATGGGCTTGCTGAGCATTGATCAACTATTTATAACTGAACCCAGAACGTGGTCTTATTAATGCCAATGCAGAAATGTTAGGCCCATTATTACAGAGGAGAAAGCTTTCCAAATATGCCTTTCTCCACCCTCCCCCCTGACATTTTTAAAGGTTTCACTAAAAAAAAAAAAAATTGTTGTGACCCCAAGTGTGCTTCTCAGTATAAGGCAGAGATTTCACATTTTTATGGAGAATTTTGACTTTCGCTGCTATACAAGAACCAGTGACAAGTGTAAGAAAGTGTAATACAGAATAATTGATACTTGAAGTGATTTTAAAAAATTCCTTAATTTTTCAAATTTTCCAGAGAACACAGGCATCTTTGTGATAACCAATAACAATTTAGAGGTATGAATAATAGGGAATGTTAATTTGATTAAAATTTAAGGACAATAATAACGCAAAAATTACTTGAGGGTGATGAAATAAACATTTGAGTATGAAAATGTCAATACATTTAAACAGCTGTAATTCTGATACCCATATGTTTTACAGGAATAGTTTTAAAAATCTATATCTAAGAAGGTGCAGTTTTTAGAAGGATAATCCTTATGTGAACAAGGCTTCTGAGGACTTGCCAGGTTTTGGAGAGTGTGCAGCTAAAAGTGATAGATTTTGTGTGCGTGTTGTGTTGTATGTGCGTGTTCAGGTGGCAGGAAGGGAAGAAGGTGAAAATGATACCGAGTTGGTGTGGATGAGTGCTGGAAAGGGTTGGTGTGGTGGTTTTACTCAGGTGGGCAGCCAAGCTCCACCACAACCGCTCTCTCACTCCTCCTCCAGAAGAAAGGGGGAGAAAATACAGTAAAAAGGGCTCAAGGGTTGAGATAAGGACAGGGAGATCACTCAACAATTATCGTGAAAGGCAGAACAGACTCAGTGTAGGGAGATTAAAGAAATTTAATGCCTATTACTAATAAGTTAGAGCAGTGAGAAACAAAGAAAACAAACACCTTCGCCCCATCCACCCTCTTCTACCTCCTCCTCCCCGAGCGGCTCAGGGGAACAGGGAATGGGTGCTGCAGTCGGTCCCTGACTGCTCCTTCATGGTCACTCTCTGTCCCTGCTCCACGCGTGGTCCCTCCCACGGGATGCCATCCTTCCCGAACTGAGCCTGCGGGGGCTGCCCACAGGCAGCAGCTCTTCAAGCACTGCTCCCACACGGCTCCGTACCACGGGGTCCATCCCCCAGGAGCAAACTGCTCCAGCACAGGTCCCCCACGGGTGGGCGGCAGCTCCCCCCAGACCCCCTGCTCCTGCGTGGGCTCCTCTCCACGGGCTGCAGCTCCGGCCCGGGGCCTGCTCCTGCGGGGGCTCTCCATGGGCCGCAGCCTCCTCCAGGCCACATCCACCTGCTCCACCGGGGGCTCCTCCACGGGCTGCAGCGTGGAGATCTGCTCCGTGTGGGACCCGTGGGCTGCAGGGGGACAGCCTGCTCCACCGGGGGCCTCTCCACAGGCCGCAGGGGAACTGCTGCTGCCGGCCTGGAGCACCTCCTGCCCTCCTGCTGCACTCACCTTGGGGTCTGCAGGGCTGCTTCTAACTCCTCTTTCTCCCAGCTGCTGTTATGCAGCAGATTTTTATCCCTTTCTTAAATCAGCTTTCACAGAGGTGCGAACAACATCGCTTATTGGCTTGGCTCTGGGCAGTGGTGGGTCCCTTTGGAGCCAGCTGAATCTGGCTCTTATCTAATGTGGGGCAGCTTCTGGATTCTTCTCAAAGAAGCTACCCCTGCAGCCCCCTGCTACAAAAACCTTGCCATGTAAACCCAGTACAGTCAGAGGCCAGATGTTAGCAGCAGTGGAGGAGGAAAACTTAAATCTCAGAGACAACACATTTCTGTCATTTGTTTTCTTTGCAACAGCATATTGGACAAGCTGCAGCCCCATTTCCAAATACATGTGACTAGTTTTAATGCTGCCCCAACCACTGCCCTCTAGCCCTACAGTTGTTTGGGAAATAAAAAGCACAGGAAGCCACTGAAGCCTCTCATCACGCTTCATGAAGGTGTCTCTGCAAAGAACCCAAATTCCCTGCCTCTTTTAATTGGAAACTTGAAAGCTCTGCTAAGGGTACTGCTTTCTGAAAAATTTCCACTGTTGAAGAATAAATTTATAATACAGTTGCTAACAATTTCTGCCTTTGAATAGACTGTACTTATTTTTTTAATTGTGTCATTAATAGTCAAGAAATCATTTAGCAAAGTAATTTTTTTTCAGGCAGATAATTTACGATCCCAAATTCTATCTATAAAACCAAATGATTATCTTGGGGTAAGGAAAGTTAGTTCATGGTCATACGTTCCGTGACAGGTTACTTCTCTGCATGTTGGAGGGTATGGAATGTATTAGCTCCCTGCTTACGCTCCAACACACTTGCATGTGCTGGGGCCCAATAGGTTCTTCACAACGTTGTGAAATGAACCATTCTTGCTACTCAAGGCAACCATAAAATCCAAGATCTGAGACCACTGTTTGTCACTGAATGACGGTGACTTAATCTCTCGATGTAGGCAGGAATTATAATTTTGTGTTACAGCTCTGAGCTTCAAAATGTACCTGGTCTCTCTCTGTATGATTTCTGTTGAATAAACCATGCTGTTTGGGTGTCTGCTGTGGGGGTGGGGTGTACAAGCCGTGCTATTTGCTGTTCATCTTAGAAACTCAGCTGGTACAGACTTCCTAATTAACATGTTCACAAAAGCTGGCTGCAGACATGTTGTCTGAGAATTACGGGTGGCTGATAGACATTCATGCAAGAGAAAGCAGCTATTAAAAAGAATATTGACTAATATTCATGCATGTTTGGGTGCAGGCAAGTGGATTTCTTCATTAATAAACCTCACTTATTAACACAAAGGTCATCATGAAATAATTTGCTATGAAACCACAACCTGAAACTTTTCCTTGGATTTGGTCCTCCTTATGCCTTGTTCCCTCAGGACATGCCTACCCGAAACCTATCACTCTGTCTGTCATGATTTCTCTTATATCTCTTATATCTGGGTGCAATAATGAACCAGCTTTGTTACTGAGTCAGCAAAAAAAGACCTTTCCTGCTTTCCCAGCTGGATCAACACCTGCCAGGAGGGTGAGGAATCTCAAGCAAACAGTGCTAGAGGTAAGAAGAAACACAGTTCTGACTGTGATCAGAAAAAAAAGCATGTGTTTTGATTAAGCACTACAGCTCCCACAAAGAAAACTCTTTTTAGTCATATCTGGAAGCCATCATAATACTTGGATGCTAAGATAAGAGGCACTAAATTATATAAATATTACTGTGGTTACTTTGTAACTTAGTATGCCATTTATATTTCTGAAGGAATAATAGCAGACTTTTATATATCCAGTGCCACTTGTGCCCATTAAGTAGGCCCCTCAGACCCCTTAGTTGTAACACCTGGAATAAGGAATGAAGTAGGAAAGACTGGGCACTGTAAATTTACATAAGTTAAAAATGTGTTTGTGTGTCTCATGCAACAACATTCTTACATGTACTGTGATGACACTGGAAAGCGTGATACTTATGCACCTATCAAAAGTCCAAAAGAAGAGACCATGTTGGTCAATCTGATCAGTACAATTTTCACTTTCTAACTACAGTTTTTGAGATAATGTCAAAACAAATATCTGGAGATTTTAACTGTAGTGATTGCTGAATTTTCCATGTATTGCTCACTTTGTTTGCCATCCTGTAAGGTATAATCAGTGGGAAAATAATGAAAGTTGTTATATTGGATGACCCAACTGAGGACACAACATCTGCAGACCAACCATAAGCGAGACCATTCTGGAGACGGAAGCCCTGTTTCTCATTTCAGACTGTCTGAAGACTCAGGCATATTCTACTTTTCTTAATCTGTGTATGTGTGTAAGCTTAATTTACAAACCAAAAGTGTAAAATATGTAGTCATTTGTAAACAGAATCTTAGATTTTGCCCTAAACGCAACTTCTTTGGCAGAGAAAAACTTGTGGAAAGATTACCTTTTTAATGACTCTATGCCCATTGAATCTTAATACATTATAAAACCTTTGTAAAGAGGAGGTAGGGCCTCATAAAGTCAGGTTGGGCTAAGCACCTAGGAAGAATGTTATTTTCATGCCTAGGAAGAATGTTATTTTCGTGCCTTATGCAGGAATGAAGTATCATACAGCTTTCTGTCAGGTAGACATGAATGAAAGACAAATCTTTCTGGTTATATTCAGTAGTATGAAGAGGTCAAATAAAACCTGCCACAGGAAAAAAAAATGATTCTGCCCCAAGGTAAAGTGGAAACCTGTCTGATATGTAGAATCATTCATCTGCAGACCGAGAGGTGCAAATATACATTCTTACTGAATGGAAAGAGTTGTTCATGCTATGACTACGACAGGGAACCTGAGCTTGTGATTAAAAGTCTTCTAAATTTCTCAAAAGCTGAGTGATGGGTCTCTGGTCTCCACCCCTTCATTAAAGGAAAGAGCTACTGTTAAAACAGTTGAGATGGAAGAGCATGATGCAGCACTGAGAAGCTCAGCCCTAACACATTGGTTTCATTTTGATGCTTCCTGCTTTCAGTATGAACTCTGGTGGATACTACAGTTTCTACAAGTCTTCCTTGGCAGCATGAATTATGCAGTCAGTGTGTAGTAATACAGTTCATCATTTCAAAAGGAAACTTTCAGACTACCAGTGGTATCTCGGGTAATTGCAACAAGGAAGAACGCTACAGGTACTAATGTAGATGTGTAGTGGTGTACCTTACTAGAAAGTTTCTTGTGATAATATCTAACCCTTGCCTACCAGTACACTGAGTAAAAGACTCATGATTGCTACTGTAGTAGGAAATCTCTCACGTCTAAATCTGCCAGAGAGGGCTAGATTATAACAGGAAGTCTCCAGCCATCACAGAGCTAAGAGACAACGTATATATGTATGCCCAGTATATGACAGACACAGGCATGTTGGGAACCTGTGTACTCCTCGAGTCCTGCTGTCTCAGAAAAGCATTTGGAGGAATTATGTGGAAAAAAAATTAAAATTAAAACTGAAGGGCGGAGTGTAGGTAGTTACTTGAGGTCAGGAACTCTTGGTTCCAATTCTTTAGTTAATTTCTTAGCAGATAGGAATGATAGACCAGCTGAGCAAAATAGGCAGCCACAAAACGCTGGACTCTAGTGAGCTTGCTCAGGCAATAGAACTGGTGCTAAGTAAGTATTTGATGAACTATACAGAGACTTATTCAGTACCAGAGCCAAGGGGAAGAATTTAAACCCAAACCACTCTATCATTCTGTGAATTTCAGATGCATGTTATGGGGCTTAAAAGTATCCTCAGGCATGATGTCAGTGTCCTATAGCTGTGGCACACTCCTCTAGTCACCATGGCTGTATATCTTAGTTCAGTTGACCATATTGGCTATCACCCTTTATAGCCCCCAAATTTATGTCTGTTACATACTGATCCCTTCTTCTTAAAGGTGAAGAAGGGCTTTTTAAGTTGTCATACTCAGAAGACCTCTGTGTTATTTAGTAGTTCTGGAGATGAAACCACTGCTCTCAGCAGGAGTGGGATCTCAGCTACAAGGTGAAAGCCTTCCCAGAAACTTCTCTGCTCCCACATGGAGAAGACAACAATGGAAGTTTCTAACATCCAGGAAGAGAAAAAGGTGAGGGAAGAGACATATGTACTTCTGATTCACTGGGGCAGAGGTATGTTCCTCATTCAAAGCTAGCATTGGCACATCTGTGTGGCATTGCATATTATGTATACATATTATGTATGTTAGAACAGTTGCTTAAAAAAGGCAGAGTGAAACTAAAAACAGGTTTTCAGGAATACCAGATTAATTTAATTCAAAGTATCTCCAAATGAAAAAGAAATTTTTCAAAACTGGTCTATAGTTTTCATAATAAAAAGTTTTTTTCAAACCTGAACTTTAACTGCAAAGTTAATACTATCCAAGGAGCAACAAATGTGCTGAGCTATAAACAACACTTTCAGAAGACAAAGGAAACACTTAAAATATGTCACTAGCAGTTTAATCTAGTGTGACAATTTCAAATACAGTTCATCTTTGTATTTAAATTAAAACTGGCAAAAATGTGTAGGAAAACATAGGTAGACATGTTTCTAGTGTACATTTAGATACATATATTCAAATATTTATGAAAAAACTTTAGAAACTAATAAAAACTCAAGTCCATATACCCTGCATATTTGATTGCTTCACACAGGATATGGTATTTCCTTTCAGCTGTATCACATACGCAAAACAATGAAGAATACTAATAATGAAATAAACAGCAGATACAGTATAAAGTAGATTTTTCTTTTTGGGACTCTCATTTATACTAGATAATTTGCAATTAATACTTTATGAAAATTGCCTGTTTTGTATGCATGAGCAGACAAAAAGCTTCCTAAGAGCATCATTGTTTCCTTAACGAAAGATACAATGCCAGTGACATTATCAGCATTATACACTTGAACCACAGTTGGTGGAGACGACATCTTCTATAGTGTGCTGTCATGCATTTAGGACTAAATCTTATTGCAGCAAGTGGATGTTTTGCCACTGAATTCAAAAGGATACAGATTTGGCCCTCATTACTTGCCTCCATTTCTCCATCTAATTAAAGCATTTGAATGCTGACAGGTCACTGGAATGAATGCCCAATTAATTACTGATTTGTTCATCATAGCCACAGTCTGAATGCAGTGAGTTTATACTTTAGACTCAAAATGATTCCTCCTTGGATATGAGCTGTGCTCTAAACAATCAGACTTTTTTGCATGGCACGAAAAAAAAAATAAATAATTTTTTAAATATTTTAACTTTCTACTTTCAATATATAGTAGGGATAACAGAAACTTTTCCTATAGCCTATGCAACATACATATCTGTTAAATACAAAGTACACGTTGTACAGTATGTTGACTTTTCTGCCAGTTAAATTAATAAATATGCAAATTAAAAAGGATGCCAGAGCACTAAAGTAACATCTGCTAACCAAAGTAAGAAGTAATGATAATGATAATAAATAAGGAAAGACAAAAGTAAGTATTGTATGAGGTGGACTTTCATCCAGCTGTGCATTACCATAAAAGAGTTATGAAAGAAGGTTACCCTATTAGTAGTCGTTCTCAAACATGTTCAGAAAGCAATTTTTAAGCATCAAATATCATGCTTATCACAATGTGTTTTCTTCATTTCTGTTATATGGAAGTCCTTTAGGAATGCATCGGGAGAGCAGGGTGTTGAAAGTAAAATCGATTTTGTGAAGGATTTTGAAATGCGGATTTGTTCTTCTTAAGAACAACTGCCAGAAAACAAACCTACAAGGATCTCCTCTCTTTGCAAGGCAATTGTTACCCCAAGGCTGTCTTCCTAGAGGTCTTTACAGCATGAGCAGGACAGCTCTGAGGTCCCTGAAGCAGTTTGCTTGAAGAGCTGCCCCTGCTCATGGACTCTGAGCAGCCAACAACTCATCATATGGCTGCCAAGGAGCTGGGCAAATGACCTTGCTGATAGGAGGGAAGACAGCAAGACTTCCCTGGAATTGTTTCAGCTCCCTCCAGTCATAGGGTCTCACTGACTGAGGTGTAATTCAAAATATACACCACCCATGTTAGCAAAAACAATGCTTCATGACAGGCACAGCTTACAACCACTAGGGAGTTTTGTTTGCAGATTTATTGGTATGGTGGATCAATGTCAAGATGCCTTTAGATATTTATATGTGTAGAGATTTTATTATCCTTATTACACAACGTCAAGATGTTGACTACAGTGAGCAGTACATGGGTGAATGCAACACTGACCTTGATGATTGTTCCACAAATTGGAAGTCAACAATCACCATTTAGAAGCAGAAATTGGATAAAGCCTGTGGCTAAATGTTTATGACATTCCAACTCTTTCATTTTAACATTAACTTTAACTTCAGCATTGATAGCAAAACATTCTTTTTGTCTTCTTAGTGACTTTCACATGCTGAAACAATAGAACGAGCTAACTGCCAATAATGGTGTATTATGTATGGATGTGCATATTATCACCTTCCTGTCTTCCCCTCTTATGTCCTTACTCTTCAAGGAAGTTTAATTATCATTTAGTGAAACCTTGCTCTGGAATAAAAGCTGCCTAAACTTTCTCTCAGGCAGTTTGCATGGTCAGTCCCTGAATGTAAAAACATGCCAACCATTTGGGTGTCATTCAAAATACCTTCTCTGTTCTTTCACTCTTCATAATATCCATCACCTTATGCATGGTCCTTCTAATCAGATTCCCTGTGGTTCTATCATTTACAGTTCACATGAAGGTAATACCAGCTCATCTCCAGCAATCCCTGACAATTAAATCTTCTATCTCATGTGATGAATTACCTCATTTTTCTTCATTCTTTCCCAAGGAAAATTTATATAGTATTTGAGATGCTACTTGAAGAAATAGCATGGAGTAGTTTGCAGTCCTCCAATAGATCTAAGAACATTTAATATGGTACATCTTAAAATGAAATGCAAAATATTACTTTGCTCGTGCTGAAGAGGATAAATGAAATTAAGTATATAATGTACACAGAAGAGTTTTTTTTTTTCCAGACATATTCATTCATTGTCTAAATAGTGTGTGAGAAGTCTGTGAGAACTCAACAACTTTATAGTTTTGACTAATAGCAGAGTAACAGAAACATACTCAGATGGAATGAAATGTAGGCAGACTGACTATTACTATTCTTGCAGCTTTTAGAACACATATATGGACTTTTCCCTTCTTTCCCTCTACTTCTGAAGTAAAGAAACAAAGCAGGCATTAAATTGCAATACAGGTCAGAGACCTCAACCATTAAATAGGTACAGTTTCACTTTGTGAAATAGTGTAACTCAAGACTCTAGCACTTCAGAAATGGTTCAAAATGGACAAAACACCAAGACGAATGAAGAGTGATTTCCGGTAGTCATATGAGTTACTAATAACTAATATGGCTTTCAGAAATCTTAGAAGATTATTATTACTTCATTGTCCCAAAAGTGTCTATGTCCTTTATGAGATTCTTTTCTTTCATCTCAAGAAGGAATACAAATAATACAATTTCCTCTAGACAGTTAAAAAGTTGCAGGACAGTCCTAAAAATATGCATAATTTGGAATATCCTCCTTCAAACAAGAGCTTCATCACTTTCTCTACTCACGAATACTTTAATATGTCTGAACAGTAATAGATCAACATTGTAACATTTATTATACTTTAGTTAGGGAAAAAAAAAAGCAAGATTAAGTCTTTCTAAATAAAGATTTTTTTTTCCAACTGTGAAAATATGGATTGCATGGGTGACATATACTGACTTTCTATCTTTGCCTGAAAGTCAGTGAATATGGAACATCTAATGTTTCAATTAAGTCTAATATCCTTTAGAATTGTTCTTCCTTCTTGCTCAACCTAGGATTAGAAGAACAAGTATCTGAGAACTATGGAAGACTCTTCAAACAGAACTGCAAAAGGAACCTTACCAAAAATAAAGAAAAAATCCTTTTTTTGCCTCATTTCCCAACCAGTTTTACAGACTCAGTAAATTCAGAAGCTTTGGAAACATTTCAGCTACTCTTCCTAAATGTCAAGGTACTTATCCTTTTTTTTTGGTTTGTTCATATTAAATGCGAAACAGACATTTCCTCCATCTCCATTTATAAATCTATAATCACTCTTATGTTACTTGTTAATACAGTAACCACTTTTTTATTGTACCAGGACTAAGAGAGTAGTCTGTGTCTAAGTAGACTTAAGTATTACTATTCCAAAAGTACAATTTAGGTCACTTAGAATATTCCAAAAGCATCCAGTATTTATTTACGCTTAAGGAACAACAGTGGTCAAAATATTTTAGAATCCATAAGCAGCAGGAATATGGAAAATATTATTGTGTATTTATATAAATCAATGATACGGATTCAAATTAATACTGGATTCAGTGTTGGGAACTTTGGCTTTCAATAAGGAAAATAAGAAGGAAAATAAAAACTGTCAGAATAGTTGGTAAAATAATGTGTAGTGGAAAAATACATGTGGATAATTTTTGTCTTGTAGAAGAGGGACCACCTAAAAAGTTATACAAAATAATATATGGTATACATGGGATAAGAAGCTTCTATTTATCCTTTTCAATCACACTACAAAAAAAAAAGGAGACATTCAATGAAACTAAGAAATGGCAATACTCAGCTGTTAAAAATGTCACCTTTTCAACATAAGGTACCATTAGTTTCAAAACCTGATTATCACAAGGTAATAGCGAAAAGATCAGAATTGAAGTTCTACATATTAAAAATAAAGAAAAGGGTAATGGAAAGGAACTGGGTTCCTTAAGTATTGCATAAACAACATTTTGGCAAACGGGCTTTAAAAGGAAATACTTGTCTTGGGAAGGATTGTCCCATATTTACTCATTGTAGGCAATATTCCTGCAGCTTTTTTAAAGCCAACTAAAACCAATGAGTGAAAAGATCTTGCTTTTGCTTTATTATTATTATTATTATTATTATTATTTTCCAGTATAATTTCTGTGAACCCTTATTTCTTTAGTATATTGAATCTTTCCAACCTTGGTGGATTTTACTTAAAATTTGACCAAATTGATGTAACAATTCCTCACTAAAATACAAGAAAAATTGACTCAGCTTTCATAAAATGAGAATAGGAAAAATACACTTTCTTTCCTTGGAAACAATGGTCATATGATTTACCAGTTCTACAGCAAGTGAAGAAAAGTGGAACTAGGTGAAAACACTTGATTCAACACAGTACCTTTCAAACAATAGTATCTTGAAGATCTCGTACAAAAAAAAATAATAATAAAATATATATATATATTTAAAAGACTGTTGGTTTTGTCCTGACTGGAACAGGAATCCATGCTTATTTTCAACAATTTTCAATGTGAATTCTGTGAACTAATGAACATTTACAGGTACAAGAGAAACAATGGAGGACAGAGAGAAATTAAGATTTCTATTCCCTACTGACTTTGACTTTGTAGACTCTCTTCTTTATTGTGACTTTTTCTATTGGAGTTGTAATCATTAATGTAAGCTAATTTATACATAATTAGAAGTACCTCCATTTAACAGTTCACATCTTGCATATGTACTCACACAGAAAGAGCCTTTAAGACAGCAGAAACCATGGAAAGCAGTCTGACTAACCTGAAGTATAAATACTAAACTGTTCAAAGGACACAAGATGTAGTGTTCTTCTTGACAAACTGGACAGTACTTTCAGAAACATTTACATTTGTTTTTATCCAATTGATATTATGGTAACAATCACACACTTTAATATTATATTGACAGAAATCTTTGAAAAATTTACCTGTTTCACACAATCATTGTATCAGAGTAATTAAGATGGGAAGAGACCTTAGTAGATCTCTTGTCCGGCCTCCTGCTCAAAACAGGGTGTGTAGTAAGATCAGACCAAGTTGCCCAGCTGGGCTTGAAAATATCCAGGGATGGAGACTCTACACCCACTCTGGGAGACCTGCTTGACTGTCCAACTGTCCTCAAGGAAAAAAAAAGGTCCTCCTTGCATCCAGTCTTAACCTCTCTTTTAACTTACACCTTCTGTTTCTTGTCCTCCCACCATGTGCTGCTGTGAAGATCTTGGCTCTGTCTCCTTAATGACTCCCTTCTAGATATGGAAAGGTTTCTATGAGGTCTATCAAGGCAATCTCATCTTCAGGTTGAACAAGCCCAGCTCCCTTTCTATTACCTCATTTAACAAGTGCTCCAGCCACCAACCATTTCGGTGGTTGTCCAACAAACTTGCTCCATTTTTTTGGATATCTTTTCTTTGGGGGTGGGTGGGGGAAAGAACTGAATGCAGTACTCTAGATGTGATCTAGCAACTGCTGAGATGGATGGATAATCATTTCCCTTGTTTTGTTGGCTACACTGTAGTTTGTACAGCTTGTACAGAGACTTTTCCACAGAGATGCTCCCTAGTTAGTCCATTCCCAGCCTCCCTTCTCAGGTGTAGGATTTTGAAGTTCTACCAATATTGTGTTATAAACTTTTCTTGTTTATAAATCACAGAACGGTTAAGGTTGTAAGGGAACTCTGAGGGCTATCTTGTCCCACTTCCCTCTGATTAGAATGACCTAGTGCAAGGATAGAGACTCCACAGTCTTTCTGGGCAACCTGTTCTATTGCTCAGTCACCCTTACAGGAAGAACATGTTTCCTGATGTTCAGAGGGTCCTGATGTTCAGAGATCATGTGTACCAGTTTGTGCCCATTGCTTCCAGTACTGGCACTGGACATCACTGAAAAGAGCCTGTCTCTGACCTTTTTGCACTCTCCCTTCAGGTATTTGTAGAGATCGATGAGATCCTTCCTCAGCCTTCTCCCCTCCAGGTTGAACAGCCCCAGCTCTCTCAGCCTTTCCTCATAGGAGAAATGCTCCATACCTTGATCATCTTGGTGGCCCTCCCTTGGACTCTATCCAGTATGTCCAGGTCTCTCTGGTTCTGGGGAGCCCAGAACTGGGCACATTATGTACGGTGTCACAAGTCCAGAGGGGAAAGCTCACCTCCCTGGACCTGCTGGCAATACTTTGCCTAATGCAGTCCAGCATACCAAACTTTTTATGTATCTTGTAGGCATCAACTTTAAATGAGTTTTGGCTTTCCTAGCACCATCATTATGTGCCCAAATTTTATACATTCATTCTTTGTATCTTGTCCCTATTTTCATCTCCCATAGTCTACATTATTATTATTATTATTATTATTGTTGTTGTTGTTGTTGTTGTTACACTGAAACTCAGGGGTGAGTTCCCTGTTTAGCCAACCTAATCTAATATCTCTACATTTTTCCTGGGTATCATGATTACCTATACTTGTGCATGGAGGAGGTTGTCCTTGCAGACCTGTCAGCTTTCCAGAGTTCATTCAGCCTTCAGAGGTGCCTCTCATGGTATCCCACCAAACAGTTTCCTGAATAAGTTGCATTCAGCTTTCCTGAACTCCAAGGTTTATATCTGGGTACTCACTTTCCTTGCTTCCCTTAGGATCTTGGGCACCACAATTTCATAGTTACTACAGCCAAAGCTGATGTTGATCGTCTTGCCCCCAAGAAATTTTTCCTTGGCTGTGAAGAGCAGAACTACCTGAGATTTAAAAGATCTCATTGTTTTAAGAGGTAGTGTGCACACATGAGCTATGACTCCAATTAATACTCATGTGATGTTATGTTGCAGTCTTATTATGTACCAATAAGTATCCCTGAAATTCTTGGGACAAGTCCAATCTTCTCAATGAGATAAGAGGAGGGGCTGGCATGAAAATACCCTAATGTTAACATCACTGGAAATGTGCCCCCTGCTTAATTATCCTCAACATTAAAAAGTTCACATGCAAAAATACCAAATGGAAAATTAAATGAGGATTTACATGATTCCTATGATCGTGTTGGTTCTCATAAACATTTTTTTTTGCATGTACAGTCTTAGAAAAAAAAAATCTAGGAAATCATACGAAAACTTTTGCATCGACTGACATTCTAGTGGAAGTTAAAGTAAATCAGTATTATTTTGAGACCGATTTTTTTCTGACTAATTTCCTCACTTCTCAGCAGGTGAGCTCTACTGCCAGTTAGAGTCTCGCAGTGTTCAGCATCCATTCTGATGCAAACCTAAAAAGGCAAGTCTCTTGCTGTCTGGGGACAATGAAGTCATTAATCAAAATCACTCTCCATCTCCACTGATGATGGAAAAAAAAAAGTCTGCCTACTATCAGGGTGGAAAACTAAACTAGAATTGCTGGGCTATGTCTTCAGAAGAGGAAGTAATATGAAACAAGTTCTAGGGAAAATGACAGGAAGTGACGCACATCTCTGAAACTCAGTATCCTGGGGTTGACCTTTGGGCTTCATCATAATTTAAGGTAGCTTTAAGGCTACTATGAGGTATTGTTAATTATAAAGGGCCATGAGAAGTCCTTCTGATGGGTAGGCAATACCCGGGGCACAGAAACTCGCAGTAAGTTCCTCTCTGGAAGTCATACCACATTGCTGAAGTGGAACTTGCCATGAGGAAAAAGGGAAAAAACAAACAAACAAACAAACAAAACACTAGCCTTGCATTATTACAGTATTCCTGTACATCAGATAACTCCTCATATAGATGACTAAGCTGACTTTAAGACTGCTTTGTGCTGCTACTGTTGCACAGAACAGGATGAATTCCACCAAGGATCTGCTTTATAAGTATTCTGAGGAGATAGTGTTGAACTCTTCAAAATGTTTTAACCAGGAATTCTAAAAGATGTTTGAAATACTACACACATGTTATTGGTCTGCTACAGTTTATACTCTGACTGGTCAGTGGGATCTTACAGCTGTCTATATTGGAAAAGTCCAGCAAGACTAATAGCGAGTGAACGACTGGGACTCTGCAAAATATCTCTGTCCACTGCAGGAATCATCTGCATGCAAGTAGGATGGGGAAGGAAAAACCACTAATACAGAGGTTTAGATGCATTATTCCTTCTTCCTCTGCCACCTTTCTGACTTAAACCAGTCTCCTTACAGGCTTTTATGTAAGTCAAAACACTGAGTCACCTAGGTGAGCTTTTTTGTAACATTTTCTTTCTGCTGACCAGTTATAAATATGAGACCTAAGGTAAGATGAAACTTGCTGGGCAGACTCACCAGGTTTTGCAGAGCTTAAGCTTTCTTCGATTAAACAAAACAAGAAACAAACAACCCCTTTTAAAATCTCAAGAAAGCAAAGTCTTCCAAAAAACTGTGGATTGGCAGACTGCTGAGAAGTTATTTCACCACAGTGCTAACCCTGAAGTATGATGACAGTTTTAATGCCAATGCTGTGAATTATTTCAGGGATAATTCCTTTAATGGGGGCTTGGGTGGGGGCTGAAATGAACAAAATATATGAACTTTTTTACAGTATTGCCAGAAGAAAGCCCTATCTATACTTTTCAGTCTACATTCTGACTCATGTATAAATGGTTAATTCCTAAAGTGATATATGTCTTATCAAACAAGAAAATAACATGCTCAGTTTGACAAGGCCAAGGGAAAAAATGACAAATACTTACATGAAACCAGGAGTATTATCCAAAAGGGCAGTAAATTCTCAGCGGATTACTCCATAGTAGAGCTGTACCAAAACAAAAACAATGCATCAAGCCCAGTTTTGGGAATGAGTCCTGAAATGCACTGATCTCACTGAAACCACTGGGATATGCAAGGCCCACCACCTCTAAAGATCTGGCCTTGAATTTTAAATCAAGTCTTTCATTTTACTTGCAAGTGCTAATGCCAAAAAACAAGCAAAAAGGAAAATGATGTTTTGGTCCCTCAGGATTTCCTTAAAGAGATTACCTCAGGCTTGATACTTTTATCCTTGGGATAGGATACTAGGACCTATAAGAAAAGTTAAATTTGATCCAAAATACTTGATAAATTGAAAAAGCAGATTATGAACACAAAATTTTGTTTTAAACTGTACCTTTTTCTTACACTGTAGCTTATTTTTTGACTCTGAAGATCTGATCTTTTCTTAAATGTATGTCCTATATTGTTGTCATGCTTTCACATGGCTAACTTGTGTTTGGTTTTTGTATTTTTTGTTTTCTGCAAATGTATTTTCTTATATTTGCTATCTTCTTATTTGAATAAAAGATCATTTAAAAAGACAGGGGGAACTCATGAGAAATAGCATTTCTATTGATTGTATATAACCTGGTTATATTGTATTGTATGTCACCTGGTTATTCAGGGAAGTAAAAACAAAGGTCAGCTGTGAAGAACTACAGAAGAATTCTACAAGACTGAGGCACGATACTGCAGATGAATTTCAGAGCAGATGAATTAGAAGTTAGATAAACCAAACAGAACTGTATAAATGTTGTGCAGGGTTATGAACTGGCTATTATTAACCTGCAATGAGAACCTGAATTTATAATAGTGAAACTGTCAGCTCAGTGCCCAGTTGAAAGGCACTTCACTGTGCCCTTCCAGGAAACTGAAACTGTGTCTATTAGGAGAGCAATACAGAAACAAACCAGGAAACATTATATATTCAGCTAGGTAACTCTACCATGCACTTGCATCTTGAATACTGTGTGTATTTCTGGTCCTTCCACTTCAACTAGAACATAGTAAAGCTACAAAAAGTTCAGAAAAAGATGATAAGAATGACTGAAGTTATGGAACTGATTCTATACCAGGAATGATTAATTACCCAAGCATTCATCATCCTGGAAAGGAAATGCCTAGTTGGGGATACTATACCAGCTGATAAAATAAACAGCAGCAGAAAGTGAGTAACTACGGAATGATCATTCCTTGCGTTTTCAAGTACAAAAGGTTCACAATGCCAAAATGAGATGGTTCTTCAGGCTGCACAGTTAGCCTGTGGAGCTTCTTGCAAGATTTGTGGATTCCAGAAATTTTACATTTGTTTGAAAAGCAACAGGAACTCCCTATATAGATATCTATCTTTATAAAAGATAAATCCATAACAGATTTTTGCACAGAAAGATCCAATCTCTAAACCACAAACTGTTGTAGATTGCAAGGGTATTCTGAGGAATACCTTCTTCAGGGTATCACAGACATAGATATTAGTGCACCAGGGGAGGTTCAGGCTGGAAATTAGGAGATATTTCTTCTCAGAAAGAGCAGTCAGGCATTGGAACGGGTTGCCCAGGAAGGTGGTGGCGTCACCGTCCCCAGGGTGTTCAAGGAAAGGTTGGACCTGGTGCTTAGGGACATGGTTTAGTGGGTGACATTGGTAGGGTGATGGTTGGGCCAGGTGATCTTGAAGGTCTTTTCCAACCTTAATGATTCTATGATTCTAATCCCTTTACAGCTGCCACAGCCACTGTCAAAGATATCATGGTATTAGAACAAATGGCTTTTACTTGGATGCAGTAGAGACAAGCTCACATTTTAAAGAATTAATACACAGGTGTCATTATCAACAGAAATATATTTTGTCAGGTTCTTAGAGCTATATTTTGAATATCAGCAGCTCTAAAACTTTTTCTGGGTATGATGCTAATTATCTTTTGAAAATAAGATTAAATGACAAATCTAGCCATGCTTTTGCTTCCTGTTTCTTAGCCAGTTTTTGATCCATCAAAAGGCTTATCTGTCACTACCTGTTTACCAAGTTTACTTAATAACTTCTCATAGAGTGACTTCATCAAAAGCCTTCTGAAAGGCTAGATACATTACATACAAAAAAATCCTCTCTAGGCAGTGTTTTATTAATTAACATAAATCTATTGTGTTAGAGAGAGAAGTCAGCAGTAATTCATGACTTTAATTGACAAAAGCTACTCTAAACAAAGATTAATATCAGGAGTTTGTTATAATTCAAGTTTATACAATCTTTCTTCACAAATTTTCTCCTTCTAAGTTCAGCAAAGGTATCCCAGACATCATTGCTTATCTCTTCAGGCATAGTACCTTTCTCTGTACCAGCCTATATGAAAGCCACGTGATTATTCTGTGCTATACTATGTGAACTCTGCTCCAAAACTGTGGGCAATATCATGTGAAAAGACACTGCTAGTATGTTTATACTGAGCTTTAGAGCTTAATGTTCATAAATTCACATGCCAGTAAATAGGCAACAAAAATTTGAACTTTCTGTGCTTGGGGTTGTAAACTTCTTTAAAAAGACAATAGGGAGCCGTTTTATGCAGCTGATTGCAACAGCACTTGGGTTCTTCTGTCTATAAGTGAAAGAAATACTGAGTTGTTAGTGCATTGAGGGAGATCTGAATGTAAGTTAAGTCAATTGATTGGTGGGTGATGGAAGAGATGAGGAAATGGGAAGGAATGATGGTCAAGAACAGTTAGCTGATATTTGTTTTTCTTAACTTCTGTTTACATTTTTTTTTTTGGGGGGGGGGGGGTCAAAATACAAAGAGGAAGCACGTATACCACTTAGTCCCTTCACCACTTTCCTTCTGACCTTTTTTTTTTATACACAATTCACATAAAGTAATAGCAGCACAGTTTAAGAAAAAAAAGTCATTTGGCCACAGAAAAACTACAAAAAGAGATGCAACTACTCTTGTCACAATAAATAATTAACAATAACTACACAAAAAGCCCCCCCCCCCCCCAGAAAAAAAAAATCAACCCCAATGTTCATTAAGAACTGGCTTGTTATAACGTAGGCTATTAATTTGAGGATTTCATAGGACAAAAGTCAAAGCTGTGCCATTGCTGTTAATCTGCCCCAGTGAGGATTGCCAACACAATTCACAGTGCAAGAATGATCAGAAGCAGACATCCTGGGATACTTAGAAAACAATTTTGCAGCTTCAACAATAGACAGGCTGACAAAATCACCATGAAGCAGAGAAGAAACCCACGAAAATGAAAACCATATTCCTGCAGGACATGCAATTCCTCTTGGCCTGCCTGTAAATAGGGAGGGTCCAGGTGGGGGATGGCATGGGGTTGTTGGAAGAGTCCATCTTCACAGTTTTGCCTTGCAATGTCTCTGCGCGAGGTGGCATGGCCAGGGCTAGCAACCAAGCTGGTGGTGCACGAGGTGGCCACCCTGCTGGAACATATGTGTCCCTTACAGCATTCACACTGCTAACATCCCACTTCCGTGACAAATGCAAACTGGGTTGTCCCATCCAAACACATCAACTTCATTAGCAGATGTGTGCTGACTGGCATGTGACATTTAGCAGCTCTGTAGTCCGTCTTCCTGCCTCCAGTAACTTCTGGTTTTGTTGTTGTGTCTGGTTAGGGGATAGACAGGGAGGTGGATCTAATCTGATCTAAAATGTAGTGGGAAGGAATGAAATAACTTCTTAGGACCCAATTTCCAAAAGTAGAGTCACATTAACAGCAATCTCACCTATTCTGTGAGCCTGCTAGAGGTCTGCAAGCCCTTGAACTGCTCTGTGTAGCAGATTTCTTGAGCCCCATGTGCTTTCTTTGCAGGAGTGAGCAAGGCAGAGCCCACCTCTTTATAGGTGTTTCTGACTCCCAGCTATCCTTGTGCTTGGGAAAACTAAGGAAATCTACAACCCTCTGCACATCTCACAAAGCAGAGTAGTCTCAAAACAGCTCTCCAGCCCATATCACTAAAAAGGTGGGAGTAACTTCCAAGGCTTATGATGTGTAAACCTAAAAACCAACAAGGTCTACCTTGAAGAAGGGTGGCCTACAGTGCATCAAGACGTAATGCTGGAACATGAGTGTCTCAGAAAGGATGAGATTTTGGAACCTATGGGAAGCTGTTTAAGCTAAGAGAATCTTCTGAGTACTTTAAAAGCAGACATCCATCTTCAACATACTCCATTTACTCAACTGAATTGGCTGTTCCAATCAGTTCTGAGTTTTTTTCCTGTTTCCTAAACAATGTGCATTGCTATACTTAAGTAACTCTAGAGCTTGTTACTTTAAAATCAGTATAGGGAAATCTTCCAATCAACAAGAATTGTTATGATCCAACACACAGAAAAAATAAAGAACAAGAATAAAAAAGAAGGTTCAACTCTTAAAACTACAACTGAGTCATGACCTAGCATTTTTTCCATCTTACCTTTGAACTTTCTAGGTAATTCTGTACTATGACCATAGAACCGTTTAAACAAATACGTTTAAATATAAATACTTAAGACAAATGACAGTTATTGAGAGTTAGATATAGAATCTAATCAGTTGGCATTTTATAGGGTTGGTTAGCAGACTCCTAATGTTAATTCTAAGTGCTAGTTTATGATGCTAGAATTCAATCTTATTGTAAGATAGGACTGCAGTCACTGGGGATGAAGAAAACTTATTTATTTCATTGATGGGTAAAGTTCAGTAGCTATGGAGAAAAAAATATATACTAAAAAACTTTTTCAGTTGCCCTGGTTTATGTAACATTTTTTTTTTTTTGCACTGCGTCTTACTGTATTTTCCATGTTTTATCAGGTTCTTTCCCGACAATAGTCCTTCCCAGTTATTTTAGTTACTAAAATGGACATAAAAGTAAGAGTGAGACATGGGAGATATTTCAAAATATAATCTTCATGATATATGCATTAAAACAAAAAGGAGAATGATAAGGATGTATGGTCCTTTTTGATTGACACTTGTAAGTCAAAGATGAAGAAGAAGAAAACTAATTGCCATGGGACAACAAAAGCATAAGCACATAACTGAGATATACTTCAGGACCTGCTTGACTGATTGTTAGCATAGACTGAAGAGCAAAGACACCTTCACTGCTTTGTCTTTTCCCACCTGGATACTTCTAATAGAAGCACAACTACCAAACCCTTGAGAATATAAATGGTCAGTGCTTTGTCCTTCTTTGGTGGTTTCTTTCACCAAAAAAAAAAAAAAAAAAAAAGGTTACTGACATTTGTTCAACTATAGCTATCTGATTTTCAGTGAAAAGAAGGCTGAGAGATGACCTCATTGCTCCCTAAAACTTCCTGAGGAGGCAAAATGGAGAGGGAGGTACTGATCTCTTCTCCCTGGTAACCAATGATAGGACATACAGAAACAGTACAAAGCTGCACTAGAGGAGGTTCAGACTGTATATGAGGAAAAATTTCTATACCGTGAGGGTAGTCAAACACTGGAGCAGGCTTCCTGGAGAGCTGATTGATGCCTCATGTCTGTCAGCATTCAAGAGACATTTAGATAGCACCCTTAAAAATATGCTCTAAATCTGAGTAAGCCTTGAAGTGGTCAGGTAATTGGATTTGGTGATCTTTGTAAGTGCCTTCTAACTGAACTCTTCTTCTCTTCTCTTCTCTTCTCTTCTCTTCTCTTCTCTTCTCTTCTCTTCTCTTCTCTTCTCTTCTCTTCTCTTCTCTTCTCTTCTCTTCTCTTCTCTTCTCTTCTCTTCTCTTCTCTTCTCTTCTCTTCTCTTCTCTTCTCTTCTCTTCTCTTCTCTTCTCTTCTCTTCTCTTCTCTTCTCTTCTCTTCTCCTTTTCTCTGCTCTGCTCTGCTCTGCTCTGCTCTCCTCTCCTCTCCTCTCCTCTCCTCTCCTCTCCTCTCCTCTTCTGTTCTGTTCCACCTGGGACAGGGCAACCCTGGCTATACGTACAGACTGGGCGATGAGACGCTGGAGAGCAGCCCCGCAGAGAGGGATCTGGGGGTTGTGGTTGACAGCAAGCTGAACATGAGCCAGCAGTGTGCCCTGGCAGCCAGGAGGGCCAGCCGTACCCTGGGGTGCATCAAGCACGGCATCGCTAGTCGGTCAAGGGAGGTAATTGTCCCGCTCTGCTCTGTGCTGGTGCGGCCTCACCTCGAGTACTGTGTGCAGTTCTGGGCACCACAGTACAAAAAGGACGTTAAACTGTTGGAGAGTGTCCAGAGGAGGGCGACGAAGATGGTTAAGGGCCTACAGGGGAAGACGTATGAGGAGCGGCTGAGGTCACTGGGCCTGTTCAGCCTGGAGAAGAGGAGGCTGAGGGGGGACCTTATAGCGGTCTACAACTTCCTCGTGAGGGGGAGTGGAGAGGCAGGTGACCTATTCACTGTAAACACCAGTGACAGGACCCGCGGGAATGGTGTTAAGCTGAGGCAGGGGAAGTTTAGGCTGGACATCAGGAAGAGGTTCTTCACCGAGAGGGTGGTCGCACACTGGAACAGGCTCCCCAGTGAAGTAGTCACTGCACCGAGCCTGTCTGAATTTAAGAAGCGATTGGACTGTGCACTTAGTCACATGGTCTAAAATTTTGGGCAGACCTGTGCGGTGCCAGGAGTTGGACTTGATGATCCTTATGGGTCCCTTCCAACTCGGGATATTCTATGATTCTACGATTCTTAAAGTGAGCTGACATGCATAAGTGTAGAAAAGTTTAAGAGCAAAGTGATCCTTCCAAGAGCTGAGCAATGAGCAGTGTAGATTTATTTATTTTTTGTATGTACCTAGGATGTACCTAAGAGAAACTGATGGATTTAATATCCATTATTTTTTCTAATATCAGTTAAGATGCACCTATTTTTCTGGCCTCCCAGAATCTTCTGACAATGCATTCCACCATTTTATTCATTTGTGGAGAAAAACTAGTGCTTTTCTCATCTGTTTTAAATCTGGCATTGAATATATTCTGTGGGTGACCACTTGTTCTACTATTATAGAAAATGATGTTCTTATTCCCTTTTTCCATATGGACTCCTAAATGGCTGTCATATTCCCCGCTGCTAAAGAGTTTCAGGCTATCCAGCCTTGTAGAGAAGCTTTTCTATTTTACTGAGCACTGTTGTTAACTTGCTTCTTCCTACCACTTTTTTTCCTAAATTTCATACTATCTCATATTAAGCTAAACAGGATGCAATACTCAGGATTAGTGGTTTTTTTTCTTTTTCTTTTTTTTTTTTCCTTTTTGGCTGCTTCTCATTATTGAACTAATGTTTACAGAGAACCATCCTCAATTGTAACATGTCACTCCTGAGTGGTAATAGTTAGTTCATAGCACATTATTCCATGCCATGTGCATACTACTTTGTGGTCATTGAATTTCATTTAACATTGACAAGTCACTATGTGAAAATCTTCTGAAATACTCTGTCATTAGTATCACTTTTGAGTGTCCTGAGTTATTCTGTACCACTCATGCACTTTGTCATCTTACTATGTGCTTTCTGCTTGAGGTCATTTATTAATACATTGGATAACACTCATACCAAGGGCCCTGGAGAACCCTGCTATTAATAGCTTTCCATTGTGAAAACTGACCATTTATTCCTACCTACTTTTTCCTCTCTTTTAACCAATTATTAATCCATGAAAGGGCCTTCCCCCTTACCCATGCAGCTTAATTTCTCCAGAAATCTCTTTTAAGGGACTTTACTGAATACTTTTTCAAGATTTAAGTACAGAGTTGTTGGGTCCCCATTACCGATAACCTTTATGACTCCTCAGAGAACTTTTGTTGATCTGTGAAAGAGGATTTCCTTTCACAAAAGCCCAGTTGATTCCTCCCCCAAATATATTACATTTATCTAGATATCTATTAATTCTGTCTTTTTTTTTTTTTTTTTAAAAAAAAAAAGTTTCTTTTATTTACCTGTTACAGAAGTCAGACTTCTCGGTCTGTAGCTCCCTGAATCATTTGTGAAGTCTTTTTCAAAGACTGGGGACTCATTAACTGTCTTCTATTTCTTTAGAATAAAGACTCATAAAGTGATGCTTCACATACACCTCAGTTAATAATAGTTCATTGGTTTCATGTATATGTGTCTTTAGGACTCTTGAGAAACATTGTCAAAACCTTCAACATTATGGTGGATTGCATAATAGCTATCCATTCCTGATGTCAAAATGTTTGATAATTTTAAATGACACAGAATGGAGCATCCTGGGTGTATCCAGACATCCCCCACCCCCTTTAAATATACATAAATAATAAATATATATATGCATATATATATATATATAAATATAAATATACATACAAAAAGATACATGGTAGCCCTGGCAAAATGACATGTGATGGAGTTAGTTCCCAATTTTTGGTCTAAAAGTATATCTTTTGGAAGCAACAGTTCCCCTGCCTCACATAGAACAGTAGTTGTCATTTTTACTTAATTGGTAAGCAACAATATTTCTCATGATATAGTTCATACAGATCATACAAATACATCTGCAAGCATTTTGTTAGTATACCTCTTTTATTTCTAATTAAGTAGGAAGACCATGGTAGAGTTCCTATATTTTCCTTCTCTATATTTTCCTAAGTATCACTGCTGTGCTACTAATGTTGTTTTTCAAGAGCTTTTGCTAAACTCCCGTTTCATTTGCTGGGTTATGCAATTCAAAGACTGCAAGCCTTTATGTTGGACTTTGAGGATACTAAAGACAAATGCTGAACACACAGAAAATATGTAGTTTCAGAATTCTTTATCTGCATCAATAGCTTGCTTCAGAAAACAGAAAGGAAATCCCTGGTGGTGGTCACTACAAAAGAAGTGTAGAAGGGAAAGAGGATGATTGAGAAAATTCAGAGGGCAAGAGCGAGAAATGACCACCGTCATCACAGGAAGCAAAAGGAAATATGAAAGGTTTTCAGCTAGCAATATCTTTAATACATATTTGTTTACTCTTGAAAATCAGCTACATGTATATTTGCAGGGAACAATGCATTACAATATGAAAAATTAATATAAAACTACATTTAAATAACTAATGCGTTGGCACCAGAACTGATGCAGACCCAGGAGGAATGTGGTTCCCTTGTTAAAGTAAGTTCATTAGCATAAGAAGCACAAATCTGAAGGGCAGGAAGGGAGGAGGGTTCCCATGTTAATAAATATTTACTTCATGATTCTTGAATGACAGAAATCAACAAAAGCTAGGAAAGTTCCAGCAAGCAGTCCAGCCTTAACTGGGAAATGAAATCAGAAGCTTGAACTCAAATTTTGATTTCTTTTTTTTTTTTTTTAAACATGAGTCACAAAATATAAATCCCCCTTGTTTTTCCCTGCAAAGTTTGATTTCACAAGTAAACGAGAATGGCTCCAACCACCCAGTCCTCTTTTGCCTAAAATGAGGTTAGAATTTTTACTTGTTCTGTATTTTTTTCACATAAAAAAGAAAAAAGCACAAAATCTGTTTTCAGTAATGTTATTTTATATTTTAATATTTTTTATTATAAAAGAACTCAGATGTTTAGTATGTGCAGATGAACTGTCTCATCTGCTCCTAAAATACTGCTAGCTGTCAAATGCCTAACACTACAGACTCTAAGTAATGTAAAAAATTTAAAAATAAATAAATATCCAATTAAGTAGGTGAAAGACAGTTACCAATATGAAAGAGTTCAAAAAGAATAAGCCTTCCTTTTTTAAAAAAAAAAAATAAATTTGCAAGTGTCCAAAACCTTGATTTATGGTACCTACCATTTGCATGTTGTTGTAAATACCGATTTAAAGGAGATACAGAGAAATGAGCCCTAAAAATGAAAAAAAAAAAAGAAACAAGTAATAATCAGCCATTTTGTTGGAATAATTATCCATAGGACTGATCAAGCTATCTCCTACTTCATTTTTAAGCCTAAATGAAAACACACTCAAAGGTGGTTGTATGCTCACTCTATAGTGCTTAGAAGGAGGTAAAACCTCACGAGTTACCTTACTTAAGGCCACCTTGGCCCTTATGCCCCTTCTGACAGAGTGTCTCTGGCCAGGTCCACAGCTGGGTTCTGCAGGTAGCCTGTAAGGAGGAAGTAAAACCCATGCTTTGTGGACTTTCCAGCATTTGCTCTGTATCAGCTTGCATGGTGTAAATGAAAGGATACCTCTCAGCTAACTGCTGTGAAGGAATTTAATAAAATGATTGTAACATGTAAAACACATTTTGGAGCTAAAAAGTAGAGAATAAGAAACATGGAGACCCATGCAATCTGATTAGTGGCTCTCTGAGCTTCTGCATGCATGTTCAATAGGGAAATGGAAACTGGGTCTGCTTCTAAAATAAACATTAAACCCCTTCAAAGTACAGCTCTAAGAAAGATTTTTTTTTCTTTAATGCTTATTCCTTCATAACTCCACTGAAGCCCAGCATCTGCTGTCTGTTTTTGCAGCCTACACTAACACAGTAATATCTAAGACTGTTTTCTGCGATCCAAACTTCCCTACCATCTGGGAGGCAGTCACCTTTTGAGAGAGTGGTGGTGTCTGCCTTTTGAAAGGTTGCTGCTTTGATTCATAACACCTCCTGACAAGGTGGGCAAAGCTACCTCATGCACGCACACATGCAGAAGGGGAAGTCCAGCCTGGTAACCTCCCAGATCAGGTCCACACTGGAAAAATAAAGCTGGAAATAAACATGTGGTGAAATTTTCAGATGCCATTACTTGCAGCTGCTGGCAATCTTAAAGCAATCTGAAGGAGAGTGGGCTCCGACCCACGTGCAAGATTGTTGAAATAAGGAGCTCCGGCTGCTGCCACCACGAGAAACACGCGATGCCTGGGAGACGTGGGTGCATCCTACCCGGCCACACGAACCTCACCAAGGGCGCCCCAATTGTCACCAAAGCAGCATCACAGCTTAAACCCTACTCAAACTCACCTGGAAAAATGGTGTTACTGACATCAAGGGCAAGTCCTACTTAAGAATATATCTATGCACCATAAAAAAAGAAAAAAGAAGAAGAAGAAAAAAAGAAGCCACCATGTGTTTAAATAACTGTGTGAGGTAGATAAAGAATTGGAGCTGTGCCAAGGTAAAAGTTGTAAAACTGGATTGATTTTTGCTACAGCTTGCTAAGGGCTCCCTAGAGCCAGGATGAATGCTCAAATATAATAATTGATAGCCTGAAAAAATATTTCTGATAGGTGCACAACTGTAACACAGAGCCCTGCTTGAGATGAAGCAAGCCTTTGTGTCCCAGCTAACCTGAGCACCGGGGTGACCCAGATCCACAGCTCCCTTCCCTGATCACAGCCGCATCCTTCAGCTGGAGAGCAAATGGGCCCGGGCTTTGAACAGGGCGTTTTGTTAAATGCTGTTGTGGAAAAGTAATTACCTGACAGCCAGACCAGCGCGTGTGAAGGGGGAGGGCTCCGGGGGAGGAGGGAATTCACATTCATTAATAGCACCCCGGCAATCCCAAAGGGCAGAGGAGTTAGTGCTAATCTAACCTCTTTTCAGCCTTCACCTTGGTGGAGTGACCACCTCAAGTTCTGTGTGTGTGTGTTTAAATTGCTCAGGATTCAATTGAGCACATTAAGTTTTAAAAAGGATGTAAGTGAAAATATTCAATAGCTTCTGAAAGGGGATAATTTATTAGCTCTGAGTAAATTAAAATCTCAAGCAGGGGTAAAGACTTTAGAGATTACTTTAATACATTTTATATGCTTTCAACAAAAATGTTCCTTTAAATGGTCCAAAAATCAGCTAATTTTGTCCTATTTAGTAAATTACCTCCTAAGGCTGTAATGTTACAGATTACAATTGCTAAAAAAAGTTATGCCTTATCAAAGAGGAATAAACTGCATTTTTATAGGTTTAAATATAGCACTTTTTTTGTTTTTGTAATTCAGGCTGGTAAAAATTCTGTGTTAATATAATGGTGGAAGGGAGCGTATCTTTTACATTCTTGTTAGGTCAGATGGTAGTGTAACAGAATGCCATGGCTACAACTCCCATATACCATACTAGCAATTTAGAGTCTATTTTGTCTTTGAGACCAGACACACGATCAAATTACTCTGGTTAACTGTTACCATGCATCAGCTGAGTCTCAATAACTGCCCATGCAAATGCTCTTAGCCCATGGCATAGTCAGAGTAATTTGGCTTAGGGTAGCCCCTTTTCACTGTGGACTAACGTATGTCACGTTATCTCATAGTTGTGGTGGACATTTGCCACAGACTAACTGATGTGCAGTAACTTGCTGTGCTGAGGCTATTTGATTATGCTTGAGTCTGGAATTTGTCTATGAAACTGCTGGTTTCCAGGTTTAATATCTCTTTGGGGAAGATGGCAGGAAAAACATTGACTCTGAACAAAAGTCCCGTACATCCATCCTTTACACAGTCAACAGGCTGCCTTTCAAGTTGTTTCATTTATGGCAAGAAACCATACTGCCTGCTCAGCAGAGAAGCTGGCTCAGCTTCAGGCAGCTTTAAAGCTATCAGCAGCTGGGAAGCCTGATTTCAAAACTCGAAATCAGTTTACATGGTGGGGGGGGGCGGGCGGGGAAGGCTTGATTCTGATTTAGAATTACAGTTATTGCAAACCACAGGAGTCAGCTGTTATGTATGTCACTGCCTTAAATGTTGTTTCTGCTGCTGGTGAATACGGCTGTGGTAATAAATTTAACAGCACCGGAGATGGTACTGTAACTTGACTGTCCATTTCAGGAAGTTTGAATGGTCCTGACATGGTTTTGCCCTGAGTCATCCAGTAGTCTTCAAACAGTTCCTGGGCAGGGTTTGGGAATTAGCAGAGACCTATATCCATTTCTAGGGCTTTGGCTCTGGCCAGCCTATCTCAGAAGATAAGAGAATGTGAATGAGTGTCACTGTGCCAGTTTGTCTCAGTGCAGAGGACAGCCCCAAGACCATTTATTTATCATTATTGATACAGCTTGACTTACAAAAAAAAAAAAAAAAGAGTCAAAGAGGTGGTAAGGTGATGAGTAGCTGCTGAGGAGTAAGTGATTTCAAAGGCTGGTGAAGACAAGATGGGGAATTTGCCAGTAAGTGATGATAGGGTAAGAAAGAGAGTACAGTGAAAAGAATGGAGAGACAGGGGCTGATGGATAGATTATAAGGATGTCAAATATGACCACTGCATGGTCTTTGGACAGATAGTCAGATCCATGCCTCTGTCTACACAAACAGGTATGTGAAACAGTGTTTAAGACTGAAACACCTAGAGCTCATGATTTGGAGGCTCAGATCAATTAGGATCTTCATGAATTTAAAGGAAGTTGAAGCTTTTTTTTTCACGGTGGAATTGTGGAGAGGATTGGAATAGAAGTAGTCCAGCAACTGTTTTACACTGCTCAGGAAAAAGGTTGTAAGTAAGTCCAGCATCCAGGAGAGACCTAAACAACCTGGAACAGGTTGCCTAGAGAGGTTGTGGATGCCCCCTCCCTGGAGGCATTCAAGGCCAGGCTGGATGTGGCTCTGGACAGTCTGCTCTAGTAGCTGGCAACCCTGCCCAAAGCAGGAGGGTTGAAACTAGATGATCTTTAAGGTCCTTTTCAACCCAGGCCATTCTATGATTCCATGAAAAAGTATTCAGCACGATTCAATCTCCAGACACCTGCCCAATGCCAATCCTGAAGCACAGAGAAGATCCTGACCCTAAACGTTGCCTATAAAACACCTAAAGAGTTCCATGAATGAGCAGACCAGATGTACCTTTACCCATTGGTGAAGACATATCCTTGTGCCTGATTGTTTAGTTCTGTATGGCTGATGAGTTGATTTTTGAAACAAGAAGTCCCTTGAGACCTGGAGCTAATGAAATCTGGGTTGTTTTGAATCTGTCTCCTGACTGATGAATCACGTGGTTCCTAAGAAGGTGTCAGAGCTGATAGAAACTTTTCACGTGTTTGGTCACTTAGGAAGTCACTCTCCACTGGAGGTTCTCCCCTCTAAGAATGTGCAAATATCTATCCACCAGAATATTTAGGGGTAACCTCACCTCTGCCTGGATCTCTATAAACCTGTAAGAACTGGAGCATCTCTTAGATCTCACCCCTCTGTCAAGTTTGATGTAGCCAGTGAGGTCAGAGGGTAGACAGGGGGTAGACAGGGAATATAGAAAGGGACAAGAGTTGTTCTTAATCGTAATGCGAGTTGTTTTGACATAAGAATAGCCATTCTGGCCTTGTCCAGTGCTGAGCCTACATAGATATCTTACCTCTACTTGCCAGTATCTCTTGCTAGTACACCAGTGGTCCTGGTCTGAGAGGGTTCTCAATAGTGAAAGTTGACATGCAAAAGCACTAAGAATCTAGCCTTCTCTTGAAAAAGTCCTTTTTTATCTCCCTATTTCATGTATTTCATGATTTCCACAAATATTTTTGAATTCTCTTTTTTTTTTTCCTATGCCTTTTTTTTTAGACAGTACCTTTTGAAAAGTAGATGGTTTGCCCAATAATGCTATGCCACTCTATACCAACATTATAATAATTTCCGTATTATTGTTTTCTTTTCCTCTTTGATGCCTTCTAGAATGCCAAACATTTTTCAGCAAATAACACAGCAGCAATCGCCACTTCTCCCTTTCAGAAGGTACTTTCATTAACTTATACTCGCTGCTCTTTAAACTCATCGCTCTTTAAACTCAGAACTCTCAGTAGTTCAAATGATTCCTCCTTCATCATACTTTAACCTGCATTCTTTGAATTTCATCTACTACCATGCTGTCCTTTCACCTCACTTTTTTTTTTTTCAGCTCTCTGGAGCTCTCAGTAAACTTCTTTAATGTTGTAATACCTTTCTTTGTGGTATCCCTAAGCATGGTCAGCACAGTGTTCACACAGTTTTTCAGAATCAGTAATACACAAAATAATATTGGTGGCAATGTACAACTTTGGAATATCCCTATATTAACTCTCTCTCTCTCTCTCTCTCTCTCTCTTCACTAGAAAATGAAGCAGTTTCTGTTTTATGATATACTGTTTTAAGCCAATGTACTCCTGCATGCTGTTACTTTTTTAACAGTTTCCGAAAATGAATGTGCAAAAAAACTTTCAGAAACTCCAAATGCATTAAATCAACTTTTTTTTTTTTTTTTAATCTCTTATTTTGCTGATGCACTTAAGGAACCCTTGAAGAAAAGTGTTATAGGTTATCCATTAACAAATCATGCTGCTTTGTCCCAATCATATCATAGCTGGCTAAGGATTTTAAAGCTTAGCATTTCAATCAGTGAAGGTCTTTGGCAGATTACTTCAAGATATGACTAACTTTAAACACCTTGCCCTTGCCCTTGAAGACAACATCCTATTTACATGCTTTAAGTTAGGCACATGGTGAAGCTAGGGTCACCGAGCTGCAGGCTGTAGGCAGCGAGCATTTTGTCATCAGCAAAGAATCTGATTGTTTATTTATTTATTTATTTGTTTATTATTAATGTGAAAATTTTTCACTGACAGCTGCCCTAGATCATTCTTAAATCTGGTGGCAATTTAGTAATGACCGGTATTTCTGACAACCAGAGGTACTAGGGCTCTCCAGGACTAGAGCCAAAACTGAATTTTGTTCATGCCACAGCAGTTGAGAGCTACTCCACTGCAGGATGTGGTGGGTAAGGGTGACACACTGATGGGGGCTGTGGTGCCTGCAGAAGTGTCCTTTCAGCTACTACTGCTGCAGGGGAAAGACGGAACAGTCCCTACTGCTTCTGCCTCATGGGAAGGAGCAAGCAGCAAGTTGGCCCTCCTGCAGAACCGGCACAGACCCAGGACACTTCTGCAAAGCCAACAGTTTGCTGTCCTGGGATACTGCCTGCTGTTTCTTGTGCCTTGAGCCAGCCAGGCTCTTGGCTGTTCAGTAAAGATGTCAGAAGGCTTTCAACATTCCAACACTTTGCTAAATCTCTTTTAACTCCTTGTCCATTTCTGTCTTCCTGGGTCTAGCCCTCTTCCTTTTCTTTCAACATTTTTATTGTACTAGCTTCAAGTCTTACAACTCAATGTGCTTTTTCTCAGTGTACTTAGTGCTGTATTGCCTCACAAAGTAAAACCCAAGCACTTCTCATACTGTCCTTCCAACCATCTCACTCCTTCAATTATTCCTTTCTTTCCTCTACTCCCTCCCCAGATATCAACCATCTCTATCTTTTGTGGTGGTTTTATGTTCTCTGGCAACCTGGATCCCTCTTTCAGGCAAAATCTAGTCTGTCTTCAGATCTCATGCATTGTGCTTACAAGGGTCAGATGCATCTTGGAATGTATTGTGGACTTTTGACCCCATAAAATCAAGAGATTGAAAGAAAGTAGCAGCCCCATGAAAATAACTAGATCTTAGGAGATGCTAGATATACCGTTACAGAAGGCAGGAACATTTAAGACCCAACACTCCAATACCTGAGACTAGAAACTGAGCCTGCGGAATGCAGATCTGACACATTTATTTATTTATTTATTACTGAATTTCTGCTCCAATTTCTAGCTAGGATTTAGCTGTGGTAATGCATATTTAATAGTGACCCTTTAAAATGATTCACTGGCCATTTTTCACGCTTGTTTTATGAAACAGTCAAAACATTTTCACTCCTGCTCTTAAAAATTTTTGGATCTGTAAATAGCAACATTTATTTTTATCTTCTATCAACTATTAGATGCCTTCAAGCTGGGACACATATTGTGTACTGACTGCAAGAAATATTGAAGCACAGAAATGCCAAATGAATGTACTGTTTCAAGAGACAGAGCCTACCATTTCAAATGTCCTTGTGCAAGAATCTTTCTCATGGTCATGGTCACTAGAGACATGTCTGAATAGTAAAGACAAAGGGTGAAATCTCATTAATTTCAGTGGGGTCAGGGTTTCAACCAATTTGCTTCTTCCTACAAATGTAACCTTGCCAGTACTTTTAATGTGTTGCTTTAAACAAATTCAAATCTGATAAAACTTGTTCCGCTAGTATATTCTCCCAGATATTTGTGTATTTTACAATCTCCCTAAAAAGGTGCTATGTTAATAACTCTAACAGTTTTGATTTTTTGAAAGTAGCATCTAATTTTAGAAAACCATTAGATAACTTAGAGTGAAAGATTCAGAGTAAATGGTACTTTATAAATCTTTTTGTCTAGATGGATGATTTAAATGCATTACTGATTTTTACTTTTATTTTCCTAAAGGTTGAGAATACCATGAAAAACAAATTGATATCTTTATGAACAATGAAATGATATCCACCCAATTGCAATATTTTGAAAATTTTCTTATAGGAAGATGTAAAATAATATTTGTTTGTGTAGCGTTGCTTACTGAAGGTGCACAGCATACAAGCATGTACTGTAGCTTTTATATAGATGACCTGATTCTCAAATTCCAAACACTGAGGACTGGAGAGCAAGACAAGACCCAATGATAGATTTCTAAAAAATCTGCATTTATTTGAGTTATGGATGAATAAAATATAGGGCACATAAAAGTGACATTACCTTCTAGGTTAGTAGATTGCACAATCTGGACTTTCACAGCTACAGTATTTTTTCATGCATGTGTTACACTAAGAATACTAAAAATACCTAGATTTAAAAGACAGAGCTGACAGAACATCCAAGTAGTGATGAAATCCTCAGACACACATGAATTTAGATCTTCCAAAGAAGTCTCTTGAAACTACATGTAGAGGACTCTGTTCTCTATTCAAATGGACTTAAATCAGAGGAAAATTACTGGAGTGAAACTTAGCTATATAGATGGCCATGGCAAAGTTCAGGGGAGGATGGTGGCAAGGTTGATTTGACAAAGCCTTTAAAATTTTGAGCACGGTCATAAAATTATGTCCATCCACTTTTTTCTTCAAGAAGCTATTGAGGAAAACACAAATACCCAGGCTGTAGAGATATTTTGAATGCTTTCTATTTTGACATCCTATCTAGTAGGGGCTAGAAGAGAAAAAGCTAAAATTTGTTTTCCTCCGTTAATATAGCCAAAGCCATGACCAGATAAGGTCTACTTGAGTATCACAACACAGCTGTATTAAAAAGGGCCAGAGACCAGCTCATGTCCTAGAATCCTGCTCCTGCATTATGCTGATTAGTCCCACTACTTCAGCCATGTTTTCAGTAGGCTTTGCACCCTCGAACCACCCTATCACGCCAGATCCCCTGGCATGCCATGGTATAAGACCCACCAATCTCATTAGTTCCAGAACAACCCTGTCTGATGTTAAAGTATTTGAACTGAAATAAAGAAAACTTTGGGGTCACAGAGACATTGTATGGAGTCTAGAGGAGAGTCAGGGTCAAGAGCTGTTACTTCACAAGTCCCCATCTGCTCTAGAAGGGATTAGTCTGAAGCAATGTGAAAGCAAATCTGTTGGTGCCACACAGACTACTGCTTATGGTTTCTAGGTGAATGCATTTTTTGCCTGCCTTCAGACCCACAACTGAAATGAGTATTACTTTGATGGCCTGGAAAGTTAATGAAAATCATATGACAGGAATATGTTCTGAGTCTTTAAGTGTTATTACCCACTTCCTGTAAAATGCACAGTCATTTGAAAAGTCAACTAACATGACATGCTGTTAGGATATCAACTAGACTGGGGACAATGGCACTAAGATGGTAAAAGAGATGCCCAAGGCTGTCGTGACTGTGAGACAGTTGTTAAACACTGAGAGAAACAGGAGCACTCGGAAGTTGGTCAGGGCCCCACGTGAGTGTGATGGCCTTTTGGAACCATGGTCTCTTCCTAAGTTTGCCATTCCTACTTTTTATGGAGGCTCACTGATGACATAGCCGTGCAGTAATACACACAGTCAGGTTAATTCATGCTAGCTAATAAGCACCCACCACTATGCGAATTTTTTAATGCAGAATGCTTCTAATAACCATCATTAATAACCTTCTCTTTAGTACTGACGAGTAAAGCTCCATCTGTGTTATTTATGCTTAGGATTAGATTTCATCTCACAGAACTTTAGCCGTCAAGTTTAAACCACTCACCACAGATTCCCTTTGTAGTCACTGGAAAGAGATACGCATCTCCAAAGGGTGATTCCTTCTATTTCTCCTGGATACCTGTCTTCAGATGGGATGAATCACCCTCTGGATCTGCCTTTCTCTTCTCATTGTCTAGAGAGGGAGTCAAGCTGACTTTAACTTATAGACATCTAACAGAAACTTCTAACTTATAGATAGTGAAAGTGAAATGAATATCACCTTCAGCTGTACTTTAAGTAGTTCTCTGCTTGGTGTAAAGAGGATTGAAGGAAGATTTCTCTAAGTGCAAGCATGGTTTTGTTGCTGCTGGTAGGAATGCTTCGCTTTCTTCTCTTGCCTCCCTGAGATGCTGACAGCTCTGATGTTAATAATGGAGCACCAGTCAGGCTTCAGCGATTTGCAGAAAAAAGGCAAGTTATGTAATTTTTCGAGGTAATAGCTGCAGTCTGGGAAGAATTGGCCTGAAACTGTCTGAAGCTGAGACAATCTTCCATGTTAAAGAGTTTAATTTCAGGATAATATTCCCATGCCTTGACTTTTTATTTTTTAAATCCAAGTTATTTCATTTGTTGTATTAAGTCTCTGCATTTTTTTTCACAATATTCTTAATTAGGTCAATTTGAAAATTTCAGCACATCATTTTCAAGTGTGAATTTAGGGAGAGAAGGTTTTGCAATCCACTACATTCATACTTCAGTTTTAAAAAGCACTCCATATATCTTTGTGTGAAGAAAAAATAACATTTCATGAATCAGACAAAGAATTTTTGACATTGATAGATAGATGGCTGCATGATCTATCCATCCACAGTTTCAAAACATTTATCCATGGCGTGGGTTCATCCCTATTTTTCTTCCTAACCCATGCAACTCTGTGTATATTGAAAAAAAATGCAGTTTAATTTGCAAAATTGCTTCAAACACATGTATGAAGACTAGTCTTAAGAGAAGAGAAAGATGCTTTATGGTGTTGGTAAGACTTGCGATTTAATCATGCATTTTGCAACAATCAGTATTTTTAATGCCTCAGCTTCAAAAATACTGTTATTACCTGATAATCACTGTTTTTATTAAAGGGAAAAAAATTAAAAAGCATTCCTAATGGTCTGGACTGCAGAGGAAAGTTCAAAAATATGAACTGTAAAAGCTCAAATCAAGAAGGTGACAAGTGAAAAGAAGCTATTAACGTAACACTTAATAATTTTTGGAGGCCTGACAAATTTCCCATGGGAATTTCTTTTCAGGATCACAGTTCTTGTCTAGGCTAAAGTGAGACAGAGGAGTGTATGATCAAATTCATGCCTGCTCAATGTGTCAGACTAAACGCTATGCATCCCGCTAGGTCCAGATATTTTCCAAGACGGTGATCTTGCTTGATAGCCAAACCTGAGCAGGACTTCATGGGGCTTTATATGGGGTTCGATCTGTTTTGAAACAAAGTCTTTGAATGACAACTTACAAAGAAGTGGAGGGGTTCTCTATCTTGAATAGGGCTGCTACAGAAGGATGAATTTCATCCTAAAGGAAGACAATCAAACCAAAAATATTCCTGAAAGAAAGAAAATCATAAGGCTCTTCGGAGCGTCTAAATTCAGATACTTAAATGAAGTGCCTAAGGTAGGAGCTTAGTCTAATAAGGCTTCCTATTTAGTCAATAGAAAGTGAAAGGCAGTCCTCTAAAGCACCTTAGTGAAGTTTCTGCTTTCAACTGGCTACATATAGAGCCTACTCTTCTGAACAAGACATCTTTTGGTGTCAACCAGGTCCTGCCTTCTGGAGCATAATGCAGATCTAATATTGAGTCCTGGCCTCAGTTACCTTAATTATGCAAGGGTCACTGACTTGGGACTTGTGGGAAAGGACCAGGGAAACAAATTGTGTCCCAGGATCTGTGCAAATATATATACACTTTACAACAACTGCTTCCTGCTCTGGAAACCACTGGGAATGGGTTTGCTCTAGACAAGTATGTGGAATTACAGAGTGTTAGGAGAAGGGGAAAATCTGGGAAGGGCCCATTGTCCTCACTTCATTCATCACAGAGCATGTATGGAGGAAAAAATAGTGATTAGAATAACTTCATGATAGCCCGATACCTTCATCTAGGGTCTTTGGATAGCTGGCCTGGGCTATGCTGAGTCTGAGCATTCCTCCAGGATTGCAGGGTGGAAGCTTGGGTTGCACCAATGAGACAGCTGCCTCTCACATACAGTCACAAACAGCTGGAAGCTCAGCAGTTCAGGAAGGTCTGGTACTCATGGTAATTTTGAGAATTAACATGAATTGTGATAGACCTCCTTTCCTGAAAAAGCTGATCAAGTTTTTCAGGAAAAACGAATCAAGTTGTATTTACACTGCACCACAGCGTAAAAACAGGTTCCTCTTGATTGCTTAATTTTGACACTGGTGCTACCATGTAAACCTAGCGAAGTCTTTTCGCTAGCCAATTTTCAGGTTGGTTTTACCACCTGGAAGATCAGGCCCTGCATTCTGCAAAATATAATTTTATTTCACCCAACAGATATTAGTTTAGAAACACTCAGGTATCTTCAGTGACTGCTGTTTTTAGATTAAGCAGTCCAAAATCTATGCTTGGCTTGGAAAAGAGTTCAGGATTAACATGCTGTTTCTGCAAATCTGCAATCAGAGCAGCTTTGTACCAAATAACAGATTAGGAAGCATGCCATTGCGTGTATGGCATGACCCAAAACAGGTGCACCTGCAAAGTAAAGGACTGGAAAGATCCTTCTTAGTGAAATAAGATACCACTGTGTGTGACTCTAACTTGCTTGTTTTTCAGTTCTGCCTAAAATATCCTTAGATCTCCTTTTCTCCTTCCGTCCTGCCTCCTTCCTATCTTCCTTTCTTCCTTCCTTCTTGCCTGCCTGCCTGCCTTCCTTCCTGCCTGCCTTCCTACCTTCCCACCTGCTTTCCTGCCTGCTCTCTCTCTCCTTCCCTCCCCTTCTGACCATTTACTTTGGAAGGAGATTATTTAAACTCAAAAATAATAATGAAAAGAAATAAAAAAGTTCTGACTTCAGAATGAGAGGGAGGGATGATTCAAGTGAGTAAACACAGATTTCTTGTGCCCTTTGAGGTGCTGTAGGGGTGCCCAAGGCACCTAGGCTGGCTGATCTAACACAGGGGATCCATCTTGTTCTGTTCAAGCTGTCACGAGGACACCCAAATGTCTTTACATGGAACTGTTCCAGTAGAGCTATTCTCCATTAAAACAACACCACACCTTATTCTGGAATAATTTTTGTGCTAACTATCATCCTAAATTGCCTGCCACAGAGTGCTTGGTTAACAACCTAATCAAGGTTTGCCTCAAGACGTTATTTAGAATCATTAACAATAGAAAGGAGAGGCTAATGGACATCTATACAGGGCCATGCATAGGAACATTAGCAACACTTTTTGGGAACAAAATTTGGGACTGTCTATGTGCAAATTGCATTGGTTTAACTAAGAATGGGATTTAAAATCGATGTAGCTAAAACAGTAAAATAGGTTGTGTCAGCTCTTTTAAATCAATATAAGCCTGACAGAGCATGGTTTAACTTATATTGAGTTAAAAGTAAACCAAAATAAGCTGCTTGTAAGCCAACATTAATGTGTCTACATAGAGTTTGTACTGAATTAATGAAACCGATTTTAAATCGATTTAAGTCAAAACAGTGCTAGATCTGTGTACAGGCAAAAGTTTAATTGGAAAATGATTGATTGAATATGGATAATGTAGCCAGTGGTGGGGAATATCAGAAAGAAGGAAATCAGAATCTGGACATAAAGAAAAAAAATGCAAAGCTGAATAGAAATGTCCAGGCAGCACTGTGCAGTGTTCAGACGTATAAATAGAGGGAATAACATTTAGATTGCATCCACTCCCCTACATACTATAAGGTCCCTACACGTCAATATGCATTACTAGATAGGCAGGCAGATGATATAAGCATGTCAAAAGAATGGAAGGTGAAAGTGACTGCATGGGAAAAGTGTCTAAACCAGAATAAAGACTTCATAGCCTTAATGGCAATGAAACAGGGACATCACCTGGAATACCAGTGTGGAAAGAGCAAATACAGTAGAACAGATCTTACCACCTAGATTTTTTTTTCCTTTTTACTCCTCAAAGATCTTCATGTGCTAGCATTCTGAAAAGGTATAATAGTGCAAAGAGTTTTCCTGGTATTGTTGGAGATTCTCTTTTTCAGACAAGAGCTGTTTTACTATCCACAGCCCCTCAAAAAAATTGAAGATGTTCTCAGCACAGTATAAAAATTGGTGATGAAATATATAAATGCTCTTTCGACTTGAGAAGGGAATCACTTCATAATTTACACTATCTCTACTTGAGAAGAGAACAACTTCACTACTCATGAGTTACTGGTTTTCCCTTCTTCATTAAACATTCCTTGTCTGTGTTTCTAGCTATTTGGTGTATGTTCTTCCCACTACCTTGTCAATGTCCTTAGATACTGGGAATATATTTGCCTCAATGCACAAAAAACTTTCATTTTAATACACAGCAAATTAGAGGCACTGCACATACATGTACATGTGGTGTACCAGACTAATAACCTCTAATATGGATTAGTCCTCCTTGGAAAATATTTTGCCCATATCACACCACTATTTCCTAACATTTGCAAAACAATTTCTCTCTTAGAGAGAGTGTTTTGCAGAATTTACCAGTTACAATATATGTAAAAGAAGATACCTTACAATATAATCTGAAGTATTGTCCTTGTTGACAGGAAGCTGAGTGATGTGAATTGCATACAGTACGTAAAGAAATGTGGTTGCCCTATAAATTTTTCTGTGTCTCTAAACAAAGACAAAAATAGGTATAACTAGGCTGATACTGTTTAGTTATGTAACAGATTGAGGGTTTGGGTTTTAGTCACTGAAAATGTGATAAACAACATTGTGCATTAATGCAGAAAACAGATTGAGCTTTTTAATGGTACATCAAATAAGACTTTATTAGCATCTATTAGGTTCAACCCAAAGCCCGAGAAATAGCATTAATGAGCATCATATATCAGTCTGTCTGTTATTAGATAACATTATCCCTTAAAACTAGCAAGTCATATAGTACTTCATACTTTTTACCTTTATCTTTAGAATTAGCTGCTGACATCCTCTCCTGTTACACTGGCCTTACTATTAGTAATAGTGAACCAATTTATAAACCCATTAGTGACACTTTTTCCAGAAGATAAAAACAGTCAAAATTATCTGGCAGCAATTAATCTTAATGGCTGTATGCAGTAAACAGCAATGGGCTAATTCCAGCTCTGTCAGCCCCATCAAACAATCCCACATTAGGCAGCTTTTCACTGATCCATTAAGCATATTCAGAACAACAACAAATTCAATGCTGAAGGCATATGCACTAAACATTACAACAGTGATCTTCTGAAGCCATCATTATCTCTTAAATAGTACTTCCCCCATGTATTATCATTATGCTGTACATTAGAAATACTTTGATTAAACTCCCTTAATTCATAACAGCCAGCTGCAGACCATTTATGCAGTTAATCTCAACACAACAGCTATTGAGGAAATATAACAAATGAAGGCTGTAAACTGGAAGTCATTACTACGAAAGATACTGGTTTCCTAGCCCTCATAGTGCAAAGTGCATGGCAAGATCGTGCTTTAGGATGACAATAATGCAGACTGAAACCACTAATGACCTTGCACATGTCCTGCAACATGTTCAGCAGTCGTTGTAGCCATAAAGGTGTGTGCAGGAGCAACCTGACAAACTTTCAGCAGGGGTGGCAAAAACATCCAGGAGACCCTTGTCCACAGGACCAAAATATCAGCCCAGACCTCACTTACAAAAACAGTCTTTCCATGGCTTTGCTGGCTTCATCTGTAGCTCAGCACAGTTTGTCACTATGAAAGAACAGTTCTGATTTTTTCCTCTAGCTCAAGCTAGAGGAAGCTGAAGCTTGAGCTAATAGCAATGACACTTTGAAAGACTGCAGACCTTTCAGTTTCCTTTCCTACAAGTAATAGCTGTTTTGAGAATTTTTATTAGCCTGTTTTCTCTTTAAGGTATAATGGATATGGTGTAGTAAGAAAATTAGCATAAAGCTTTCCATGGTAATGTAAACAAAACAATATTATCAGGATGGGAAGGAAAACAGTAGCTAATTTATATTTCCACTCTGACCTGAAATTCACATGAGGTATCCTTATTTAATAACACAAAAATGTTAAATAGATAAAAGTTGATGGTGTTTTCTTAAGTTTTCATCAACTGCATTCCAAAAAAAAAAAAAAGTATTAAAAATGCACTCAAATGCGTCCTTGCTGCATGTTAGGGAAAAAGGGAGCTGATTCTGTGTTACTAATCCAGATTGTATCTTTACTTAATGGAAGAAAACAAAACAAAACAAAACAAACAAACGAATAAACAAAAAGAAATCTGCAGGATTTGGGTATAAAAAACACTTTCACAAATTCTTTACTCGTCAAGTGTAAAGAAACCATAAAAATATTAGTGAATAAGGTCTATGTGCCTTACAGTTCTTCACCATATATAAATAGTTTATTTGATTTTAAAGATGTAAACCACAGACACAGTGTCTACCTTGCAATGAAATGATCAAATAAATAAAACTTCAATTTGGCATGAGCCTGGCTGCCAGTTCTGATCTCAATTCCCATTCATACGTCTAGCTCACTCAAAGGTGGAATGAAAAAACTCCACAACACCTTCAAGACCTACACTGAGGAGCAGGTAACTGCATGCAACACGCAACAACACCCTTCAGACAGTCAAAAGAATCAGCTTCCTGATAATTTAGTCAAACCTGAGGTGAAATAACTCACTGTAATTCCAGTTTCATACTTCTATCACCTTCTAAAGCTCACACTGTTGGAACATGCACGGATATATCTCTGCACCATTTTCACTGTGATTAACTTATAAGACCTGATGCTACATACACCTAAGCACAGCAAGACAAGATCCACTGGCTTGCTTGTAAGCAGAGTGATACCACATGCCCACCCTTCACACAGGTGTTTATATGCAGTTTTCCCTCTGTGTGGAAAGAAAGACCTACATACTATGGTAGATGTGGTGCACTGCCTAAGCATTGAGGGCATTGCAGAAAGTGAAATTTGCAAGGATATATTCCATCATGTCCATATGCCTAAGCAGCAAGTCAGGAGAGCAGATTCTTATAGTATTTCCCCTTTCAATAGTGGAAGAATGGACCTGTGTTTCAGATAGAGATTTTGGCAAACGTGCAGCACTCTTCCTAACTCCAGAGCACCCTGCCTAGGCAAGTCACTTTATGTCCCTGTGCCTTGGTTTCCCTTCTTCTGGTGATCTGGAGATAACTTATAACCAGAAAGACTATAAAACCTAAGGAAACCAAAGGTTGTTCCTTAACATTGTAGAAAGAGAGAATTGTGTAATTTTTTTTTTCTTCTTCTTATGCAGGAAGCATTTCTAGGCACAAGAAATTCAGGCAAAAAGGAATATTAGACTCCCTGTTGAAAATCAAGGTCCCAGCAGAGTCTGGGCACTGAAGAGAAAGGCAGTCTCTGACCAAAGATTTCTATGACTGAAAATTTTCACTTAGGTGCCTAAATACAGTTGATGTTTCTTACTGAACAGCATTCTCTGTGTCCCAGATGTAAATTGTAAGTGTCACATATATGAGCTATTGATTTGGGAGAAAGTAGGTTTTCCCAAACTTAGAGAAACTGACTCACTAACATCTGCAGCAGCCAGGAGGATCTGTGATGTGCTGTGACGATGTTAAGTCACAAAGTGATTCTGAGACCTTATATGTGACCATTTATGTCCAGCTTCAGATTTTTCTTCCTTTCCAAACAGTATTTATTTCCTTAGGAAATAGTGGAAAATAGTGGAAAATGCCATAAGCTAAGCATTTTCACCAAATTATTTTAATTTTGAAGATATTCTTTTTTAAATTTAAACTGTGGTAGGTGACTTCTAACTCTCAGAATGAAGCAGAAGATCTGTAGATCCTCCTCACCCAGAAAATGGAGAGACAGGATTTAGACCTCGTGGTGGGCCTAATTCTGGGGGTACTAATTCTGGGGAGTAATGGAAACTGCAGAGGACAAGGAGTACAGGTAAGAATGAAAATGTATTCCTAGTTGTTACTTGCTCATCCATGTGCAAAAATTTCACTTGCAGTTTTACCAGGTGACATTTTTTTCCTTTCTTTCTTTTTTTCTTTTTCTCAGACTACTTGTGACCAACTGGAGAAAAATGGCTATGTGTATGTATACGTATATACTGTTCAAATGCAGTAGCAGGGGGCTACTCTGCTTACTTTCCAAAGACCAGTTAAGCTAACAAAGTAGCAGAGTTTATAAAGATTCCTGTAATTCTGCCTAGCATGCAATCCAAGTACAGAGCTCTTACTGTAACAGTAAGAATTATGGACTAAAGAGAATATATATACATACCAAGTTGCTTGTAGAAAAATAATTATTTTAATTATGGATAAGTTGTATAGATGGGTTTTATTTTAAATTATGGACAGTGTTACTTCTTAGCTTGACAATGTGTGAACAGCCAGATGTGAAACTAACTGTATAATGTTTCTTAGTTTTTAGCGAATATAATACTGCTGAGAACTACCAAATAGTTAGGTTGTACTGCAACATATTTTTCCTACTGCCATATTTCAGAAGGATCAAACCTGATTTTCAAGAGTATTTTTTTTTATTTTGCCTAGTCTAACTGCAGGTTACCCAACAGTGATAAATAACTTGGACTAATACTCTAATATTCTACCAATTTTACTGATAAAATTCGTAGGACATGATTTTGAGTACCCAATTTAAGATGTTGTGCAATGTTCATGATAATGGACTGGACTGTTCATAGAATTATTGTTATGTGACATTAATAGGTAGCAGAAGGACATGAGTTTTGAGTTAAAGAAGTACATCTATACTAAGAGACAAAAGAGTAGAAAAAAATACTTCCCGGGTTTTATTTTATTCACTTCTTTAAGTTTCTTTTTGTGTGAAAATCTGTATTGTAAAAGTTTAAGTAATGCAGAATTTTCCATTTTTTTGTTTTGAATTTACTTTTCTATTTTCTCAATCCCTCTATGCACTTACAAAGTTCTTACACATAGAAGATTTTTTTTTCATTTTTTTTTCTTTACAGGGGCTATTATTGTGTGCAAACTTTAACTGGGTCCCAGTGTAAACTCCATATGCTGACAGAACATTTGGAAATTGACTCTAATGAGTGGTCAGATAGTGCACAAAAGTTACTCTAGAAATCATAGACAGCATATTGATTTATAGTGTTTCCATTTCTAAGGGGCAGAATATAAGCAATGAAATGGAGAAGTGATTTTCAACCTTTTGAGTTTGCAGACAATCTAAAAATGTTTTTAGTACCCATGTAGGATATTGAAGCTTGCAGATAATAAAACAGCTTTTCCAGGAAACACTAACAGGAAGCCAAAGGGTCCCGAAGGATTCACAGACTATAAGCAAGAAATCATTGAAATGAATAATACTAAATTATCTACCTCCTTCTAGCTTTGTTTCTTAAGTCTGCCATGTTGTCATCAATCTGCCTCATTAATTATCTGGAGTTATATTACTATACTGCTTGCATATCTAGAAATACCAAAGAAACCTGGAGAAGTAATTTTATTGAATTTCATTAGATCCTTTCTAAGAAAAAAATGTACTTCATGAAAAAAAGAAAAAGGAATAAAACAACGATTACATTCATATACAATATGTCAGTAATTTATAACCAATTTATCAATGACCATGCAGCTGCACTCCCTGAAGTTTTTTTCTTTTTTTTTTTTTTAAAAAAAAAAAGCTCACATAATGCTTACATAGTCTCTGAAAGCATAGCGTCTTAATAAAGGAACAGGAAGCCACCAGAGTAATTAGAAAGGTATATTGTAGTGCATATAATGGTAGAAGGATGTTTGTATTATAGTCCAACACATCATTAAGGATACAATTGTTATTTAATGTGGCACAATCATCTTTCTACTCTTCATGAAATCCACTTAAGTAATTACTTTTCTTAGCTCATTGGTTCTATGAACTGACAGTTTAGCAAAGCCTTATGTCTAGAGAAATACCAAATCTCCATTTTTTATAGTATTTTACCTCTTTTTAAGCTTGAATGTTACAGCTTACATGGAATGGCCATTTTCTCATTTAAGAAACTGGTCAGCAGACTGGGAGGAGAGGAGAAAACTGGGTGTGGAAGGAGAGAAGGGAAAGAAAGAAGAGAATAAGCACTTAAAACATCAATTGAAAGGTTGCAGTGCTGTCTTAAAAAAATGAGAATATTAAATGAAAAGTCTCACTTCTGTTTCTCTACAGTGTATCCCTTTTCCCCAGTCTTGTTTTTGGAACATATTCATGAATATATATGTACCAATTAGCTGATCTGTTTGTGCAATGTTTCATCATTTTTGTATATGTTAACAGCAGAATACTAGCTCAGTAGTACAGCACCTTGAGTTGCTTCCAATCTCTTTCTGAGAGGAATGCTTTTGCAAAGCAGTTTGAAAGATTCTGGAGAGTACTGTGTTATGAAAGTTAATGACGAACATTAACTAATCTATTATTTTATTTTCTAATCTTTTTGCACTTATGACCACGATAATATATGGGAACAGACAAACACCCAAATACCACCTATAAACTTGAAGCTCATTCACGGCCTTTTTTTTTTTTTTTCCCTATCCTGTATATTTTAATATAAAGTTCAAGACCATTCTGCAGAGCAAGCCCAGCATTCAGCAAACACAGCACTGAACTGCAGCGTTTAAATTGCTCAACAGTATGCTTTTTTTTAATTCTCTTTTTTTTCTCTTCATTTTAAACTTTAAGCTCTCTTTCAAAAGATGTTGAAGTCTTCATGTTTACTAGCATTACAATAAGGTAAGTCTGAAACACCTTTATCTTATTTGGTAGATCTATGTTTGATGCTCTTTGTTTGAATAGAAGTGTCAGCTGTATTTTACTTTATTATATAAAAAAGTTTCAGAATTTAATTAAGGGTCAAGTACCCGCAGTAGATAAATGCAACAGCTAAAGCATATTTCTGATCTCTCTGAAGACTGCAATCATGAAAATTATTATCATTGAGTAAAACTGGTCTCAATGATGGTGACTGGGAGATGGAATCTGTGTTAGTCAGCCATAATTTACATAATAATGGGTTCCGAGTTTTCATCAGCACCTTTTGTTTGTACAGTGCTTACTGCTACAGTAAATTGTCAAAATGTCATTCCTACCCAATCAGCCAGAAAATATCAACAGTAAACAAGGCACAAGAAGAAATTCTCTGATTAAAAATATGGCGGAGGAAACAGTAAAACTGAAGACACTGAAGTCTTAACAGTGATATTCTGATATTTTCAACAACATTGCTGAGCAACTCATGAAACTTATTTTTTAATGGAGCAATACCATAAAGGGAGTGATGTCATTAAAAGAATCTCAGCAAACAGTTAGATAATGGATTTGTTGCACTTGTGTTTGTCATTACCTGTGTTTCCTCTTCCATGTGACAATCACTTCTCTGGGAAAAAGAGAATGAATTAAAAGTTTCACTATGGGTTGGGTAGCCACAGACCTACAAGAACATTGCCCAAGAGCATCTTAATCAAGGTAAACACTGAATCCAAAGAGAAAATGATGGCCCAAATAAATCTTTTCTCTCTAACACACAAAGCCTAAGAATATTCAGGATGAAATGAAATCAATTCAACTCAACTTTCTGCCACCCTCTAAAATTCTCTTAAGTGCAAGGAGAGGACAAGCATGAAATAGTAACAGAGTAGGCTTTATAGCCATTGTACTTATATACTATATTACAATTAAAAGTTTCACATTGTATTTGAAATAAAAATAAGTAAAGTGGCATCCTGCCAAATAGAAGCCATCCTTGTTGGAACTGAAACATTTGGCTCATATAATACTTAATTTATTTTTGTGAAATGACAAGTTATATACATGTACCTTTAAAACAGAGAGGCAAAAACTTAAAAAAAAGATGTTTCTTTGTATTGTGGTTCATAGGGATTGACACAGTTATAGCTTGTATATAAGCAGAACAAAAAACAATAAACTTTTCTCAAGGAGGGCTTCCAGCCCTGTGCTCTTAAAAATCTTCAGAAAGGATGTGATCACGTCGTTGAGTCACCACAGAAAAGACTCACAGTACCTTCTTTTGGAAATGAATGAGAGTTTTAACATCTATTGAAATGAAGTGTTGACATAAGGAAATATTTTGTAGAGCTTTCAGGTTTCTTTACCATTCACTTTATTTTACTTGGCTACTTTAATTTTTTTTCCACTTCTTCGCTTTGAAAATCCTGCATTGTCCAAAGCCTTTCGATTAAGCAGCTTGCCTGAATGAAAGCACTGTGATGATGTGGCGGTGCATCAATAAACACGGTGCCTCTCGAAGAGGGACAGAATATTGAGAAATAAGGCTGATCAGTGGTAATTACTCTGACACTTCACACAGTACAGGGAATTAACTCCTAGGACTTGGAGCCGAATGGAGAAGTAGTAGCTGATGTTCCACATTGTGAATACCTTGGTGCCTGAACCCATTATGAGTTTAAATGGAGATGGGAATTCACTATATACATTTTTATTTTTATTTATTTTTTCTTCCCATCTTCCAAGTTAGGAATGTGAAGCAGAGTACAGGAAATGAAAATAATGTGGGATGCTGAACAGGCTATGTTTCTACTTTTTGCTAAGGTCTATACATTTATTTCCCATTAAAACATGAATAATTGAATAAAAGGATGCCTGTAGCAACCATATTTATGGGAATACACCCGTCATGTTGAGGAAGACACTCTTAAGCCAAGCTAAGGAAATGGAATTGCTCTAAGGCAGACCTGCAGACACTAAGGTACACAAAAACACATAGCAGGAGGGGAAATACAGCTAAAAAGGCAACTAGTTAGCAGCTGCCACTATGACCTTTAACTGCATCCATGGTAACTGGGCTAAAGATGGAGTTCCATTTTATTATTCTCACACCCACAATGTTAAGCCTATGAATCCCATTGCAATTTAATGGCTGAAATCAGAAGGCAGATCTGTGTTCATTGGACCAGTGCCGACATCCTCTTAGCTAATGAGTGCAATAAACATTTTCATGCCAGGAAACCAATGCAAGTGGAAATATTATGCCATGCAGAAATCTATCCCCCAAACACAAAGAAATGGTCAGTAAAGTCAGTCCTTTATGATGATTTGCATATACTCTAATTTTTCATGTTTTAGGCCATGCATCTTTGAAGAAGATATTTAACTCATATATTGTTTAATACTGTGGCATGCAACAGAGTTTGCTTTATATGAGGAACTGTGGGAAGAATAATGTATTTCAGAGTTAATGACTATTACTGCCTCCAATTATTTTCCTAAAGGAATCTTATGTTTTTAAATAGTAACTTTTCTTTCATGCACCTAAAATGTATTTAATCTACTTGTAGACTACATACAGTACCACCAGCTGAGCAAAAGACAGTAAAACAGCAAACTGTTTCAACAAGAAAGAGGGCTTTGTTCCAACTTTTGTCTCTACTGTAATTTGACTCATATAGTTTTCTTAAGGATCAGTGACAACAATGTCATATCTTTGTCATGTGAACTGAAAGCAAGACATGTATCATCCTTACTTGGGCTGAAGAATCAAAACAACAACAGCATTTGAAAGGATTTGTGCAGGATGTCTTTGAATTCTCAAACACTTCCACCTCTAAAGTTCTGTGGCAACCTGTAAAATTGATAATGAGAGGTATGGAGTAGGGCAAACAATTTATTTGAAAGTCTTTACCTGGAAAAAACAACACAGCTGAGGAGTAGCCATAACTATTTTAAAAACCGTAAAAACAGTGACTTAGCCACACTGAATCATTCAGTCATTTTATCTTTTTTCTTTTTCCCATATAAAGATGGAGTGGTCTAATCACACAACACGCTGGGGTGAAAAAGAAAACTCTGAATACATAAACATGCAGCTGGGAAATGAAGGTCACCAAAATCTCCTTGAACTCTTTGGTAAACCCACTGTATTTGCTTCAGTGTGGTGCAAAGACATAAAACTACATTAGCAGATTCATAAAGAGCATTATGTGAAATATCCTTGCCTCTTATAGTCAACTTCCTCCTCCATCTTAAAATATCCAGAATTTTAGTTTTGCTAAAATGTTAACCTGGCATAAGGAGAGAGGGCTTAATGACTTCCCCTGACAAGAACTACATGTATTTTTTTTTCTTATGGAATACTGCCAAATATCCTTTGTAATAAAAAGCTTGAACTATTTTGCTAACAGAAGCTGCTTGTTCTGCTAACTGTAAAGGTCAGACAGAAAATAATTTTGGTGTTTCTTATCTTTTAAAATAATGTCACTTTTTATCATTACAGTAACATTTTTGGACAACAAAGAAAAGAGAAAACAGGAAGATGTGATACCCCAGACCACCAGGTACACTATTTCTAAAACGACATTAGGTTAAAAAAGCTGTTAGCCAATTATAACAAAGACTGGAAATGTCACAAAAGCCAATGAAATCTCCCTGGTAACATTCAGAAATAATATGCTTTGGATCATATTGTATATTAAATGACAACTGTCAATTTAAAAAAGAAGTCCTCCAAAATCTTTGATGTATGACAATTTAGAAGTTGAAACACTGTTCTTACCATTTAATCACTTTGAGATAAAAAGCTTTTGACATGTTAACTAATGTGAAAGAATAAGTGCTTCTCTCATTTTTCTAACACAGTACTGGACTGCACTGAGAAGATTTCTGTGATGAATTTCATAAAAAGCAAGATATATAACCATTTTATTTAGTTAAGAAGTATACTTATTTATATCTATTACGTTATATAACAATAGAGAAAGGTGAAATTTTGTATCTTAAATATTGTTCTTTGATATGTGTAGCATTTCTTTCAGCTAAAATGGGCATTTGAATAGGCACTGATTGTCAATATTATCTAATCTGCTTTTCTGTCTACGGCTGTAGTACCTCATGATTCAGAGAAAGCCATCAGCTTCTGAATGCACAGCCATTCCAGGATAAAAGGTCTATTGAACCACATTAGTTGTCTTTATTTTTTTATTTTTTTCCACTGCATGTAAATCATTCACAATCTCTAACCTCGGGCATCTGGCCTGGGTGGCTCCCAGAACACTGACGAAAGCTCTATGAGGCAGTGCAGAGCGGCAGAGTGGCAGTGACAAACTCCTCACTTTGGTGGGCCCCCAGATTCATCAGTGCTGGTGAGCATTTGCTCCTACTCTGTGAGTACATCTCATTGGCTGAAGCAGTACTTAAATCTGAACTGCTTTGACTGGAGGTCTCCCATTTTAAGGACAATGAGAGGTTGTATCCTACCAGCTTTATCTGTGTAGACTTCTGCCACTGGAGCAATGGAGCTAAGCAATGACATTTATGCAAATGCCTGGATAAAAGGGATGCAGGAGTCTAAGCTATCCAGTGACATGAGGTTGGTTCAGCAGAAGCATTTAGGGTCCAAATTTTGAGTTATCTAAATTAACAGCCTGTAAAAAAAGAGGTTAGATATCTAAATAATTAGTAGGCCTTTAGATATTTCTGCTGGCCTTAATGAGTTATGACTGTGTGTGTTAGTTGCTTGGCTCTGTGTGGATAAGGTTTTGTGGCCTTAAAAACCTCATGGTGGAGGTTTATTCTGCTCAACTCTTGGCAGAACCTGTCTGGAAATGATTCAAAAACAAATCTATCCCCAAAAAGGAACAGTCCTCAGCAGTGCCATTGGACTGTGGGGAAGAGATTAGTTCCTGAAGCTCTTTTAATTAACAGTATAGACACAAGCTAGGAACACTGCTACGTATTCCTCAGCTGCACACGTTTTTTTTTTTTTCCCCTGAAGAGCAGATCACTAGTTAACCATATCAAGACCAGGAAGTGTTATGAACTCATTTGGTAAAACTTTATAACAATGCTGCATAAAATAACATAGCACTCTACAGGGCAGTGCCAGTATAAAACAGAGTTGTGAAGAAGAAAATTAACATGAACAACTGGGAAATCCTTCTGACCCCGAGAGCAAAAGCAGAAAACAAAAGATACTGCTGTTGAAACCTTGGCTGTACAATACTTTTGATGGTGTAGATTTTGCTGTTGTGGAACACTGGGACATTGGGACCCCATTCTGTTAGGGAAAGGATCTGCACAGAGTGGGCTCCGTCTCATGTGTGGAATAGGTACAGTCTTTGGTTGAAGAGTAGATCAATCCAGAATGACTACCAATAATGCAAGAGTTTCTGTTGATAAATATGATACAGGCTTAAGCTATGTATATCCCAGTAGAACCTATAAAGTGCAGAAAATTAATATAAGAAACTAGAGAAACAAGGCAAAAATGTATGACAAGCAGGGCTATAAAACCAGCATATTTAACTTTTACACAAACAATATGATCTACATATAATGCAGAACTTTCAGAAATTTGAGGTGGTAAAGCTGCTCATGATGATATTGAAAGAGTAGTATTCGGAATAAAAGTTTCTAGTTTGAATCTGAAAAAGCAAATTGATTTATATGTATGCATGTACTGTCTGAATAATTGATTTCATGGGGCGGGTGATTGGCAATTGAAGGGATATATTTAATGTTGGATAAATCAAAATAGAAGTTTTCAAAATGTTCAGAGTACAGAAAAAAAGGAAGCAAACTTTGGCATTCATTTGCATTTACTCTTAGCTGTCCAATGTATAACTAGTCACTTAGACAAGGCAGTGTAACCTCAGAAGTGGTTCAATACAGAATTCCTTTATTTCAGTGCTTAAGACATTTCCTGTGCGACGAGAGGAGTGTCACATTTTTAGTCCTAGTCAAAAAGAGAGATTTGAGCCTTTCTTTCCCACCTCATGGGTGAGTAAGAAACCATAACTCTTTTCTGATTTTGGCATGAAATTTAAATCCTTCCATTCCTGTTCACTTTACTACTATCCAGTTCATTCCAGATTTTTGAATATTTTTAGATCCACTGAAACTAATGTTTTTAGATGCGTTAACTATTCCAAGGTGAAAAAATGTTTTGTCATACTAGTGTCACGTAAAAATAATGAAGAGAATTCCACCAGTAGCAATCAAAGATAGTGTTAAATGACAGAAACTAATGTTAAACATTCTGAATTCAGCAGCACTGGGTAACCAGTGTTTAAAGATTCCTAAGAACAGCTGGAAAAATATTCATAACTTTGGTGATAATTTAAAATATCCTGACATACAAGGAAAGCTATACAAGATGACCAGACAGTATTATCATCAGATCCCTTCATCTGCTGTTACTCTCATGCAAACAATGCAAAGCTGACATGGGATGTTTCCCCTCTGATTCCATAGGAACTGGTACCAGAGGAATGATTGCAAGATTTTATTAACAGTCCAGAAGTTAGCATGAAATTACTTCTTGTAGCATTTATGGGTAACTCAGTGGTAAACAACAAAGACAAACTGCAGAGATAAAAAAGAATGCTTAGTAAACAAAACTATTATAAACAGGGCGTTTTAATACAGGCCAATCCTAAATTACCTTTCTAGAAACAAGGATGAAACCACAAAACTGAATTACTGAAAGAAGAGACTTGAAAATAAGTAGGGTTTGTATAAGAAAACGAGCTGAACACTAGCTCAGAATGGGATGATACAGTGAAAAAAAAAAAACAAAAAAAACCAGCGCTATTGCTGAATGGTCACTTAGGGAGTAGGTCAGAGGATCTTTCTGTTATAACTGGGTGTGACCAATGCTGGTGTATTGCATTAACTCTGCAGTCCAAATTTTTAGAAAGACATAGTGTAGCTATTGGATAGGGTAGAGAAGAGATGCAGGAATGTTTTGAAAATGGGAGAAAATTCCTTCTGGTGAGAGATTTAAAGAGTTGGATCTTTCTGTTTATGAGGAAGAAGATTGAGAGGTGACTTGCTTATGGCATATATACCTTCTCAGGCAGAAAATAATGGATATGAAAGGACTTTGTAATCTAGTGGAGAAAGGCATAATAATAACCAAAGGCTAGAGCCTGAAGCCAGATGAATTCAAATTGGAAATAAGGCACACACTTTTAATGCTGATAGCTATTAGCTATCAGAACACATTACAGAGGGAAGTGGTGGATTTTCCATCTCCTGAGATCTTCAAATCAAGATTAGATGCCTCTCAGGAAGATATACTTTAGCTGCAGAGAAACTATTTGGCTCAAGGTAGGGATAACTGTGAAAGATAAGTGCCTGTGATCGAGAAGAAAGCAGATTAGATGATCTAAGAGTTCCTTTTTGCTTTTTACACCACAAAAATTTGAAATTCCGCAGTATGTAGCTGGAAGTTAATCTGAGTCCTCCACCCCGGATTTAGCCCAATCAGATTACTGGTACATTGAAGTGAAATCCATAGCCCATCTCTTACTCTTTTATATCCCTTTGCAGGGTTTACCCAGAGGAAAGTCAGATTTATTGCTGTTTGTTTTCCTCCAAGATTCTGCTAAGGCAATGCTCCATGTTGGAGAACAATTCTATGGTCACTTAGGGCAGAAGTCATTTTATTTAACTTGAGCTGTCAACGTCTAAAGTTGTCGCCATAGATTCACTGTATTGCCAATGGAGAGAAATAGGTGCTTTTAAAATATGATTCAGCTGACCTATTTTAGCCATCCATTTCAGAATGAGATGAATCACACCCTAAAAGTGCCTATTTCTCTCCATTGATTATGAAAGGAGTCCCGGGTGACAACCTCAGATGTAGATGTCTCAGTTATAGATTTTTGTATTTGGCCAGATGAATCCCACTATTAGAGCCTATAGATTCTGACAGATCTCCACTTTTTTCCATAATTTCTTATTGAAAAAACAGCTACTACAGAGAAATAGAGAAGCTACACATACATTTGTATCAGGTGCAATTTAATGTAGAAGTGTTGGAAAATTGACATTATATGTGTCAAATGTTGACATTTTGATGAAAAAAAAAATCAACCCCCAAAATACTTCAGCTGAGAAAGAAAATACTTCTGTGTCGAAATAGTGACATGTGGCCTCACGGGAGTGACAGGTCACTGCTTCAGGCTTCCAACCCTCCCTTTAGGGCAAAGTTTCTTCCTGGACTACATATTCCATGATTGATCCAGGTTTCTTCTGTTGGTGATCCTGGCAATGTCTCTTGGGATCTCCTTGGTGATGAAAAATCACAAAAGATGAACCAACCATGCAGCCAGCACTAGTCAGATGAGCTTGGAAGCATGAAGTACCTGAGTTACAACTTCTGTGAGGTATCAAAGTGGCATACTTATAAAAGAAGTATATACAGTTTTGACAGAGTGCTAGCAAATTAATGTTTTATAGAAAAAAATACAATTTTTGAAAAAGAAGGTGTGGAATCAATAACCCAACTTCTCAACATCCGCTTATGCAATTTTCAAGAAAAGCTGAACTATGGGTGTATGCTTATTCCTCATTTTGCTTATATATTTCAATGCTTTCTGTAATCTTGTAAGTTGAGCAAAAAACCCCACATATTTTGACAGGCTTACAGTCAGATATCACACCCCTTCCCTTCCCTTCCCTGCCCTGCCCTGCCCTGCCCTGCCCTTTTCTAATTTTTTTTTGTTTTCTCTCTTTCCCTCTTGTTAGGAAAGGTGGATAGCACTAATTAACATAATATTCATTTCACCAATGTGTGATTAGCAAAATATACTTCCCAGTATGGAAAAGTGTACTGGGGAATGCAAAAAAATTAGATCTACTTGACAGGTTATCGAATCAACTTTGAGTGTAAAGGATATGCGTAAGTTAAATTCAGAAATATCTTTGAAGATAAAGCTTGTGAGTAACATTTCTAGAGATAACATCATGTTCAACTTACAGAGGTTGCATTACTCACATGCATAAAATAGTAAGCTTTGTGAACAGTCTATAGAAATTTTGCTATTCAAGAAGCCAGAGATTCTGACTCCTAATTCCAGCTGGAGGGAACTGAAAAGGAGAAAAATTGTTTTCAGTGTTTCCTTGATATGAAAAATCTCAGCTTTAAGAAGAACACTGAAGGCTGAACAGTCTCTGAGATTTTGAGTTTTCTTCAGAGAGCCCTGCTCGTACTGTATTATTTGTCAGTAAAACTAAGATAGAGAAATAGGTTAATCATAGTTTTATCTAAGAATTTAAACTCATCTGCTTACAACAGTGTTTGATGTAAGTGGAAGAAAAAAAACAGACTGTAATCGTATGTATATTATACACAGCTAAAAACTATGATGTAACCAAAAACTCAAAAACTAGAACAGTTAAAAAACTTCTGCCTTTTAAATTTGCATAAAGCTTTTATATGCATATATATTCACATATTGTTTATTTTTACAGATGTCACCTGCCACTTTCCCCTTCATGTTTGATGCCCTCTGTAACTTCCAAGCGTCCAACAGACATTTCAGTTCAATGCCTTCCTCATGGGTAGTCCCTTAATCCAGTTCCATTTCCACTCATCCTGGTGAAATCTTTTTGTCATTCCATCAAGAGATTCATTGTTCAGAACAACAGCCTCATCTCAGACTTTTTATTTTGGATTAGAGTCACAGTCTATTCTGATCTCTGCTTTGCCTGTGAAGATCACCAATGAACCTGTTTTCATTCTTTTTCTGCACTGTATTTTACTGGCAATGCCCACTGCCTGATTCGCTACCTATAAGGGCAGGGTTTCCTACCTAATTCCTAAATCCCATACCAGTTCCCTTTTCTAGCCTTTTCCTCTTTCCCTCCATATATCTGCTCCATGCACTCTTTAGTAAAGTCTAATCTACTTGTTCATTTGATCTTTTTTCTTCCTTTTCCTCATCAGAATTTAGTTTGCTGTTACTCAAACCAGCAAGGTCTTTATAACTTGCAATACAATCTTCCTCACCAGATCATTTCCAGGCTTCTAATGCCTCGTTTGACAAAGAGGTCTCAAGTCACCTCTTCTCTACTTCTTATTGCTCTAGATATCTGTTCTTCTCAAAGGGTTATCAGGCTACCAGGCAGAATTTTTTGTTTTCCTCTAAGTTACAGCCCTTCTTTCGTTCTCTCCACATTAGAATATGGTATGTCCTGTCTCCATGCTGGCAAGAGGCCCTGAGTACAAAAAAAGAGAACAAGGCTCCCTGCTCTCCATACTGCTCCTCACGGGGATGGACTAACTCCCTGCAATGGTACAGGCTGGGGACTTCCTACTGGGGACCAGCTTTGCTGAAAAGGATCTGGGGGTCCTAGCAGGAAGCAGGCAAAACATGAGACGGCACTATGCCCTTGTAGTCACAATGGCTAATGGCATTTTGAGCTGTATTGACAGGACTATATTAACAGTATATTGGCAAACAGTTATTCTCTTTTATTTAGCCATATCCAGATGCTGTTTTGGGACTGATAGAGATTCAGTTTTGGGACCCCAATACAACTAAAACATAAATAAACTGGAGCAAATGCAGCAGTGTTTTCAGTCTCATCCAGGGGCTAGAGCACATTTCCTATTAGGAATGACTGTGGTAACTGGGTTTATTCATCCTGAAGGGGATGTGGGGGGACCTCATAGCCACCTTCCAACATTATGAGTAATCTATTGAGAAGGCAAAGCTAAATTCACTACTGATGAGCATTGCATGAGAACATGACAAAACGGACTTAACTGGGATGGGAGAGGTTCTGACTAGATATAGGATTTTTTTTTTTTTTTTTTACTGTGAAGAAAATTAAGTACAAGAGCAGGTTGCTTAGAGAGGCTGTGGAATTCAGCCTTGGAGGTTTTCAAGACCTGATGGGAAAAAGTCCTGAGTTAAACTGAATTCTGAATTCAGTGTTGTCCTTGCTTTGAGAAGATGGTTGGAATACAGACCTCTTGAAGAACCTTTCCACATACAGGATTCTGTAATTCTATGATATCTCCGTTGAAAATATTTTCCCAAAAGTTCCTTGCTTCTCCAAGTTAGGATGTGTTTAGGTTTATATCAATGCTATATGTCCTTTTAAAATTTCAAGCCTTTGCTCTCAGGTCCAGAAGACTTAAAGCACTTCAAAATAAAGGCCACCATTTTTTTTTTAAATGTGTACAAAACAAGATTATCTCTCTGGGCCCATCGATGCATACTAGTAGTATGTTTTTTTTTTCTTTTTTTTTTTTGTTGTTTTTTTCCTGAAATATTTGAAGAGAGGAAAATGAGATCTGAGACAAAGTGAATTTTTAAAAATGTATGATTCTCAGACTCTTACTGGTCTACCATCGGTGCTACTGAAGTTGCTGACAGTCAATCACAACTACAGTGAAAATTTAGCTCCCTATAATGCCAGATAGACATTACATGATGTAAACTAGGCAAGTTGCCAAACACTTGGTTCATTTGTAGTGGGAATACCATGGTTTGGCAAATCAAGAGGTAAATCAGAATATACTATTTTATCATCTGTTATATTTATTGTTATACTATACTATACTATATACTGTTACACTATACTATATATATTGTTATACTATTTTATCATCTGTTATTAACATACTATGTATTTTAAGTGGTTTTGTATGGAATTAATAACTTAATGTATTGGCCAGTTGTAAATATTATGCCTGGAATCAGATGAATTCTTATAACTGTATTAAAAAGAAAATCAGTAAGATTTTCCTCTGAGATCCTCTTAATATTTCCAAATATGTAGCACTTAGCTAAGAGACGAGTGGTAACGTCTACCAAAGTCAGTAGAAAATTATGACAATGCTACATCTAGGAGTACAGATAGAATATCACCACTAACAACAAGAACAAAAAGAAATTGAGTGTGTTTTGTCATATTTTATAAAACATAGAAAGTTGAAGATACAGCTATGTTGATCCATCATGGTAACTAGAGGTTTCTGGGAGAAGGATGAATAAGAAGATAATTGAGCTGTACATGGATGTAACATAATGGGAAGTATCTCAGAAATGGAATACACAAAGTACAGAAATGCTAAAATATAGTAGCTTAAAGCAGTAGTTTCCTAAACGAACTCTACCGGTATTGAAGAATAAAGGGACAGCAAGGGAAGATACTTGCCTGACTGTTTATGAATGATTATCAAAGATGTGCAAAGCTTTGATTAACCTTGTATGTAATGCACTAAATGAACTTTATGTATAGAAGACAGCTTAGAAATTAAGAAACCACGTGCACTCTAATCCTGACAGCTGATGTCAACATTTTCATTCCTGTACAATGTCTGTAGAAGTCAAGGGTAAGGTAACCATTTCTTAAAATGTCTGGAATGGGCAGAACTACAGCAAAAGAACTCAGATAGATCTATAGATTTATATACATCAATTCTGTGATCTGGAACAGGAAATGGAGCCTTGTATTAGAAGGGGCATGCATGTGAGAAATACTTGCAGAGTCCTGAAGAGAGGAGTGAAAAATTGGTTAAACAGCCTCCAGAAAACCTGTCAGATTTCTGCTAGCCTGAGGTTGCCACATTGATTCTACCATAAATATTCACCCGCACAGTATGAAGATTCAAGTTCATGCTCCATCAGAAATCTTGCTATTCCCGTTGGTGTTTTAGATCATCTGTTCAAGAAAGTGGGGTACGTCATGGCCTCTTGTAGAGTTTCTGTTTGAAACTTTGACTCAGGAAATTTTGAAAATTTTCCATTTATGAAAATTTGACTCAGGAGGGTTCTGTTTATTCACATCAATATCTTACTTGCCAATTTCAGACTCACCTTGCTTCAGGTTGAAGGGTTGTTTCAGGGTACTAGACTCCACAATCCTTCCTCAATGGATATTTCCAGGTGGCATTGATGTTGATTTGTTCTTGTAGTCCAGGACTTCTGGAGCAGAGGTAAACGATGGCATGCTTTGCCCCTGAGTAAATGCTGTTCATGTAACCATCCACACCACTGCAGTCACTAGCCAGACCACCATTTCCTGACGCCCAGATAAAAATATTTCCTCTACCACAATGACCCTAGGGGAATAAAAAAAATAACAAAACAAAACTGAACTTTCCATACAGACCTTTTATTTTAAACAGCCAGTGTTATATTTCTGCCAAACTTAGAAGGTGTTTTTGATTATGTAGCTTTCAACTACCATGGAATTAATATAGAAAAACTTGTGTTCTTCAGGGAGCCCTGTCATACATCTGCAAAATAAGGTTCTTTTTATGTACCTACACATTAACATTGACATCCATTCCCTCATTTAATTAACAACATTTGAATGTTGTTTCCTTTCATGTAGTAATTTTTTTTTATTCCTAAACTGATCTCTTGCTTTGGATGCAGATAAAATTGGAAAATTCCAAGATTTGGCCAGAAAAAAAAATCATAAAAAAACAGTATCAGTAAGGGGCTCTTTTTTTCCTTATGTTTTTTTGAAACCTAGGACTGGACTTTCCTAGAGAGTTTTGAAAAAAATCTGATGTGAATGAACCTCTAGATTTTGACTTGAGGGGAGAACTTCCTAAATTTTTTGGTTCTTTCTTTCACTGAGTTCAAAGCTAACCTGCTGGGACTGGGAACTTTCATGTCTTTAGGACCCTGGTCACAACTACAAATACTTGTGGTTGCTAATGTAGGTATGCCTGCTGGAGAATCTAGAGCATGTATTAGATGTCTGACAAGGAGTTGAATTCCAAAGGAGAAGTTAAAACTGCATTAGTAATGCTTAACTTTAACAGGCAGATAAATGATATATGTTGGAGAAATGCAATCTAATGTTCACTAGCTACTTGAATTTCTTTAATAAAGCTGACAAACTCATGAATATTAAAATGAGTCCTGGGTTATATGTCATTATGTAAGCTATTCCTCTTGCATGGTAAATGGTGTCCATGGAGTTAATAAAAAGAAGAAAAGAGGAGAAAGTGAGGTTTAGACCACAAAGGGAAAGGTCAACCTGTTAGAAAGGGGGGTCTCAGTATTCTTTGTTCAGTACATGATCTAAGGAACCAGGAGATAATGTGGATATTCTTTTTTTTTTTTTTTTTTTAAGAGGAGATAATCATAAAATCATAGAATAATTTAGGCTGAAAAAGATCTCTAGTAAAGGACAAAACCAGAATTTAACTGTATGAAAAGTAATCCATCCATTTATGAAACATGTATTTGTGTACAGTCAAAAAATGTTGTAATGGATTTTTTTTCAATGAAAAAAATAAGCAAATTAGTTACAGGTGACAACTTTTTCTCCTCAATAAGCTTAATCTTTTCTAGCTATTTGTCTAGTAATTAATACACTAATATAGTTAACATTCTAAGATGATGCAGATTTGCAGCTGGAAAAAAAATGAAATTTTCAAGTAGATTTGGGATAAACTACCTAGAACTATCTCTGCAAATCCCTAATAAAAATATATAATTTATTCCAATATTCCAATCATTTTTTTAATTAGTGAAATTATTTAATTAGCAAGATTATTTTTGTGTGAGGCTTTCTATGAGTGGAAATTTCGAAAGAGCAATCATAAGATAACTTTGAAGAATACCCTTTCCAAGAAATTTGGAAAATTAGCAGGAAGATGAGACTTTTAACAGATATCTTTAACCTGTTGTGTACAACCAAATGAAGAAATTCAAATTCTGAATGGCAATATGAACAATATGAAAATGCATTTTATTCCCAACTAAAATCCTGGGACATTCTCTAGTGTATACTACCTTTCTCCCTCTCTCACCAGTCTCCAATTTTGCCCTGAAAAGAAGACATTTGCCTTGAAAACAAGACATTTTGCACTGTTTCCTGAAGAATAGCATTTTTGATCAATTAGGTCAGAAGCAGCTTCTGTACTTTTGAAACAAAACTGGGGGAAAAAAAGCATCTTAAAGGTACTGGATTATCCTTTTAATGCCTCCATTAATATTAAAGAAATCCTGCAAATACACTCTTTCAGTCTTGGAAAATATATTAATTGGGTGTATGTCGGAAATAAAATCCAAGAACTCACTTTTAATATTTCTTAAATCAAAAGCTTCTTGTTCTTAACAGCTAACCCATTTAGATATTCCTTCACTCTCTCCCTTCCAAAAGCCAGCTACTTCAGCTGACTGCTGCAGTTATTAGTTATTTCACTGGCTAGAGCAGTGAAATGAGCTACAGCCATCTATATTTATATTTGTCCTAGTGTCAGTGTTACTTCCACAAATGGATGGAAGAAAATACAACTTTTCTTAATGCTCAGAACCACATTCATTAGCAAGCACCTCTTGAAATTGCACTTTAAGTGCCCCGTTTTCTTTGTGAATCCAACTTGATGTACCTTTCAAAAGCAAAAGGAGATTCCAAACACATTTTTTTTCTGATTTCATATACTTCCATGTAATCACATATTACTGAAGATAATGGTATAAATGCAAGCAAATTCAGCCTCATTTAGTACAGACAATTCGTAGCTCCTTTCATTGGTACTGCATGTTTCAGACATTGCTGAATGATAATGAACCACGTACTGATAAAATAGGAAGCACATAACACTATGAAGCAAATCTCTTAGAAGCCCAAACCCGCAAACAAGTTTCCTTAAATGTACTCCTATGAGGCCCATTGAAATCAAGAAACTATTCATGTGCATAAATTTAAAAATATGCAAAAATACTTGAAGACAGGAGATTTAGCTCTTAATTATTTTAGGTCACTGAAGGAAATGGAGGCCACTGTTTCACCCGGAACAGGTGACAAATCTGCTTAGAAAGGTAATGTGGAAGAGGAATAAGGGAAGGGTATATAAGCATTCTTATCCAGAAATATACGAACACACTGATATTGCCATAGAGGATCCAGCTGGGGAATGACTGATCTAGGTAATTATATTGCAAAATCTTTAGAGGAGACATCCCATACAAATTTTAGAAAATACAGATCAGGAACTCAAGGTAGCTGCTGGATACATAATTCACTCTGGATAATTTGTTATACAAATCTCACCTCCCTTTTCTATTTGTGAATTGTACAAGAGCAGTTTATGATTTTTTTAGATTTATTATTCAGAATTATTCCCTGAATGAAGGTGTATCATTTATGAGCAGTTCACTGCAAGTGCTTGATATTCAAAATTTGGCATTCAATATTGTTACGTTGGTTAGTCAGAGCAGAACACTATGCGTGTTGTGTTTTTTTCTGAGTGAAAGTAAGTTAGAGTCAGGTTTTCTGTTGTAAATCATCATATTTCAGAATTCAAAATTCACTTTCTATTCCCATTTTGCAGTAATCACAAGGCATCTCACAAACATTCTGGTTAAAGACACAGTTGTTCAAAATTAAAACATCCTTATTTCCATGGAATTATTTTGTCCTATTATGTCTCTATTTATGTCCTATAATGTCTCTAGTATTCATCTATAACAAGAAGGTTTATCAAAAGATATATCATAATTAAAAAAAAAAATCACAACAAAACAACAAAACTAATAGAGATAATTTTGTCCAGCTGCATAATCCCCCAGCTGGGATCTTGTGGAATGTCCCATGCCTTATTCATCAGTGCTAATACATTAAGATCAAAACTTCCAAACAGTGACATTGCTGAAGACTTATAGCCTTAGCTGTCTAAAATGAGTCAGAGGAAAGGTTAGAGAATGAGGAGTATCATTTATATCTTGAGAGCCTTATAGGGGGAAAGAGCCTTGTAAGGGGAAAAAAAAGGGGAAATTCCTATCTTGCTCCTGCTTCTGAAGAAATACTTCCCACATATTTTTGTGGCTCCCCTGTTGCTGAAAAATCCAATAATAAATAGAAGATTGTAAAAACATGGTAAAAGGATAGAAAACATCTTGAAATAGTTCCTAACTCCTATTTTTCTTCAGGAAGAAGAGAACAGCTAAAGAATTGGAAGTGAGATATATTGAGAAATTACACTGCTCTTAACACAAGCAATATTTAGTAATTTCTTAGCCCTGGCTCGCAGTCAGTCATCCTAACCATCTGCTCAGAACTGAACTTTTTCTTTTTCTTCAGTGTAGTTGAACTATATCAACAGAAACAATTTCTTCAGGGAGAGTAAATGTACCGCTACGTAGGGTTTGATGAAAGACTGAATCTTTGTATTCTTGGAAAGTAAGTCTTCCTGTAACAAGGAACTAACGTTTGAACATGTCAAAGCAAGCCTTTTAGAACAGGAGATAAGAGCACTTGAATGATTCTTACAAAGTGGTAGCTGGCCCCAAAGAAAATGTTGTGTACGGTAATTTATTCTACGAGTTACATTTCCCTTGGCCTTGACAAGAATTTTGCCATGACTCAGTAAGTTGAGTTTAGGTCCCGCTCCTTTGCAAGGTTCAGCACTGAAATACAGACCAACTGCAAAACCAAACATTTTATTTGTACAGACAATACTACTGGCATAGACAGATGCAAGATAATGGTTAGATCTGTGTTAGGAATGGCTCATAAAATAATGTCAATCTGAGATGGGGTGTTTATTCATGTTTTTAGTTTTAATTATGCTGTTAAAAGCTATGCTGCAGAAGCTTTAATGCTTCAGCAACTATATTAATTTAAAAATGTTGTCATTAATAAAAATTCTTTTGCTTTTTGAATTGGTCAATAACATACCATCAGAAAGCCCTTATTGCTGATATAAGCTACAGCTGCGCTGGAGGGGGTAGCTACACTAACCCTGTGTCACTGTCTCAACGTGTGGCCTGTTCAAAGTCACTGTTTACATGGACATTCTACCATATGGAATTATCATGATTGTACTGCAAAAATCATAGTACTTAGTGCTGCTCTGTGATTCCTAGAGTGAGAATACAGCAGGAGAAGGTTTGTTTTCTCCTTTTCTCGTTTCAAAAAGAAATAAAAATGTAAAGGTTTCTCTCTGTCCCTAGAAATTCCCCCCCCCCCCCCCCCGCCCCTGCCCAATATAAATCAAGTTATATATAAGGATTCAAATTCATGTGGAAGTAAAAGCACTCCTTCTCTTTTATATACAATTATTAATATTTTGTAAAATCTCATATTTTGGATAACCTACCTCCTCACTGTCAAATGCCTGAGATTTGCCATGCTGGAAATGTCCTTTCACCCCTGAGAGGATGAATAAATCTTCCTCCCAGGGGTGTCCCATGATTGCCCCCTGGGCTAGATCTGCCTCTGTGCTCAGTGAATGCATGAGCAGAAAACACTCTTCTGTAGCACTTGCAATATCCTTGTGGGCCCAAACACATCAGGCATTCTTAGGTGGTGTTAATATGTAAGTAGGTGGTTAGGACCCTGCCAGGCATGTTTGGGCAGGCTGCCCACAGACTGCACGCAAGGCCCTGGCGTGGATTGCCTGGCGACACAATGCACCCTTGTCTGCCCCTGTGGGAATGCATTTTGAGCAAGTGAGGTAGACATGCCTCTGGAAATCTGAGTAAGGCAAACTGTTCCGGTTCAGGTTAAGAGGAAAAAGGAAATGAATAAACATTATAAATCTTCGTTAGCCCAGTGAGAGAGAAGAGCATTCTTTCATGTACAATAAAGAGTAAAAGAAATAAAAGGTAAGTAAGAGTAAAAGGAGTTCTTGAGCTCTCCCCGGCAGCAAGAATCCCATGAAAACCCCTAGAAATACTTATTTCCATGTAGCTAAACCAAAGTTCTTCAAGAATCGTTGCTAGTGCATGCACAGAGTTCCTAACAAAACAGTATTATGAGAAAATAGCAGTTTACTGAACATGAAAGTTTTCCTCAAATTTGTTAAAGATTGCTATATACTGATCTAATTTCACAGAATCACAAAATTACACAGGCAGAATGGCTGAGGTTGGCAGGGCCCTCTGGAGGACATCTTGTCCAATCCTTGCTCAAGCAGGGCCACCCAGAGCAGGCTACCATACCATAACCAGGCAGCTCTTGGAGATCTCCAAAGAGGGAGACTTCACTATTTAAAGAACACTTGTTTGGCCCATCTTGGGGCTCTGTCTTCCATATTTACTGCTGAAGAAGGAGAAGCCTCAAAATCCTGAGCTGCAGCTTCCTGTACCTGGGTTTCAGTAGGTTTTTTTTTTGCCATCTTGAGTTTGCACACCTCCAGCCTAGTCCTGCAAAAGCAGTGGCACTGGGTTGGGATTCAGTAGTAGCTGCGTTCTCTCCTGCTTGCCACCCATGTGGGCTGGGGATGGATGCATATCCCAGTTATGGAAAATCATGTGTCTGGGTTTCTGAAATGAGGTTTTGAAATTCTAGCACGTGGGAAATTGCTGAATATTTGATTTCATAATTAAGATGGAAGGAAATGCCATATCAAAATACCATAAGTCCATGCAAATAAGAAAATTTGGAGAGTTTGGAGAGTTCTAGTCCAGCCTTCTTGCCTTTTTCATAGATCATTGATTAATTACAAAGAAAGATATTCCTATTCCAAGGAAATAGCAAGTATATAAGGTTATATAATCTATTAATCCCTGCATGCACAGTAGCAATAGTTGAAATGCTGTGGAGATAAACTTCTGATGGGGTTTTGGCATTGCTATTGAGAGTATTCAGTTGGTCGAAAAGGTCTATGGAACTGACAATATTGTAAACTTGCCCCAGTGGCTAAGGGTAGATTAATGACGGTAGGACAAAAACTCAGATAAGGTAAAGCCACATACAAATTAGAAAGTACAAAGATTGGAAAAGTAAGATTGGAAGATTCAAAAGATTCAAAGATTGGAAAGTACGAAGATTGGAAACATATGTGGCCATACAGAAACTCAAAGCAGATGATGGAACCACTTAAGAGTAAAATATGAAGTTACAGATATAACCGGTCAGACTAGAAAACTCCAGAGAAGGTAATATTAATGATAACAAGTAAAAAAGACAATGCTGTCACAGCAAAGACATATGCTACACTAGGTGTTGTTAACTGGAGTATTGTATATAACACAAGGAAGGCAGTTTTTCCGCTGTGTTTGACACTGCAGAGGCCTCAACCAGAGAGCTGAATTTAGTGTGGGGTACCACATTTTTCAGAAGATACAGACAAATTAGAAAGACTTAATAATATAAAGTATAGTAAAAGGTATTAAAAATAAGCCCCAAGAAGAAAGCTTGACTGGGGTATGTTTGGTCTAGAGAAGCGAAGCAAAAGGGACACACAGTATTTTTCTATAACTATATAAAGGTGTTGCAAACAGGACAGGGACCAATTATTCTCATTAGTCAATGGGGAGAAAACAAAAAGTAATGGATTTTAGCTGCAGCATAAATAATATGGTTAACATTAAGAAAAAGTTTACAACTGCAGGAATGGTTAGATTGTGGAACAAACAGTCAAGCAGTTTTCCAAAATCTTCTCCTCTGGAGGAATTTAAGGCCAGACTTAATGTCAGTCTAACAGCAATAGTTTAAGTTTAATGAAATATATCCTGACACAATACATGAGGGAAGGAGAAAAAGGACTGGACTAAATGGCCTTCATGGCATGTGTTTACTGGTAAGTAGCTCTATGAATCTCTGACCTCATGCAGTACAATCAGAGGTTTATTTGCTATTGTTATTTTTTCCCTGTCTATAATCGTTGTCTTCATCTGAAAGAGAACATGTAGACACGTTTTCCAGTCCTAAATTAATCCTTATAGTTATCCACCTTATGCATTCAGAGATGTGACCACATTTCCCATCCTCAGGCCAGCTGGTCAATGGGGTGCCTTTAGACTGTCAGCTGGAAACAGAAGCTTTTATGCCTTGCAGCCACCGGGTAACTCTTGGGTCTAAGCTGTGTCTGACACCTTCCTGCAGGTAAGGACAAGGTTTTGTTTGGTCTTTGTCTTTGAAACCTCTTCAAACCTTCATCCTCACACTTTCCATTAACTAGTAACAGCACAATTCACACCATAAACCTATATGTTCTCTGCTTGGAGTATGCCAATTGCTAAAGCAATTATCTTTCCTGAACAACACAGTATCCCTAACCCTGTGCTTACCTATCACTCAACATCCTTTATGTAGATTGGGATGTTAAAACTCAAGATAAAAACATTGCACATCCTGAAACCGGGACAACATCGTCAAAAGGAGCATTAGGATGAGTATAAAAATCAAGAACACAAACAACTTATATTATTGACATGCTTATTCAATTACTCTAAGAAATCACTGATTTGTAAATGCAAATCAGGTTAATATTTAAGCCAAAATTCTGAGGTACCAATACACCATTAAACAAGTAGTGGGGTGGGTTGTTTTTTCTTTTTTGTTGTCTACTGCATTGAAATACTAAGTGTCCTCAAACCACTGCTTAATGACATAGACTGGAAATGAAGTAGCTGAAAGAACCCCCTATATGGACATCTCCTGCCAACAACCATTCCAATGCCAGCAATAAATTCCCAGACTAAACAGTTTAAATTTGGCATTCTCATTTGTGATGCTGTACTTATGCTATACTCACAAAATTGATTCTCTGAATTCAAAGTATCCTAGCAAATGAATTATTAGAAATATGAAAATTTTGATGACAACCATATGTCTACAGCAAATTAATTTGATATTTGAACAGAACACTATTCTTAACAAGAGAAATTTGTGGTGGTTTGGATCATAATAGCTACAGTCAGGGTCAGTCAGCTTTCCGTTCTAATTCATACTTTCAGGAAACTAAACCTAAGGCTTACTGGAGCCCGAAAACGAGCTCTCAGATGAGGCAAGCTGCTTTTTTTGTAACCAATGAAAATACTATTTTTTTTTTGGTATTAAATATCTTTTTTTTTTTTCCTGAAGTTCACCTGATTTAAAAAACAGAACAATACAAACAAACAAACAAAAAACACAAAACCACAAATCTCTTGCATAACTAAAATTGTTTTCAATTTAAATTGGAATTTGTCCGAGAACTAGTTCAGAATGGTTTAGGTATTCTGACAATGAAAACAGAAGAAGTACGACTGTTTAAAAATGGACTGCAAAACAAAACAAATAGAAAAAGCTTCACAAGCATTTTTAAATGTGGACTTAATATGTGTGTGTAGCAGCTGGATTGACACAATGGACCCTAACGGCTCCTTCAGGTTCCTTTCATACTCTGTTATTCACTCTGCAGTCAGAGTAGCAAAAACAATTTTTGGGGGAAAAAGCCTATATTTTTGCAAGCAGCTGCATGTAGACAATGACACAGGCGATGTTATCATATGACTGTCCCAATAGAGAAGTGCTCTTGTTTATCTGAAGTATTTAGTATCTGGATATAAGGTGGTCCATGGATTAGAATGGGATGCAAGTCAGAGCAGGATTTGGGCCAGGGCTGTGAGACCTTTAGTTGCCAGATTCCATAACCAAAAATAATGCATCCTGGCCCTTTATTTCCTCACCTGCCTGTTTACAAAGACCACTCACATGTAAAAAATGTTGCTTACTTAAGTAAGCTCTTTTTCTGATAGAAATAATGAAAGATGTTTAGGATTTATTGAGCAATTTTATCTGATTTATGAAAGCCACTTTTGTCCACTCTACTCTTTTCTATTACAAGTAAGTGTACTGTACTGGGAATACAGAGCTAATGCCCTCGAGGAAGACCATGTGACTGCAATTATTTATGAATTAACATGTCACAGATTTGAAGCTTTGAGACAAACACATTTCCCAGCTGCACATTTGTGACTTCTGAGTTTGTAAATGGAACAGATGAAATAATGACTCGCTCTTCCTCTCTATTCCTCTTACATATAGGTTAGTTTACTTGCTGGGTATGTAAAGACAGGTAGGAATACTTATGTAGATATTTACCATTCACAGAGTGTAAATTAAACATGCCATTCCTTTATCAGCTATGATAACAAATGCTTGATGCCAGACTATATTTCCCTACTAGTGATGCTATCATTGTTTTTAATACCTCATTTGCCTTTAGAGATACAGAAATAATTTCTGAATGCTAATGCTGCTTAAAGCCAACACAATGCAGGAGTAAAACCCTACAAGTAAAGAGTGAACTGCTTTAAAAAGCACAGTAACATATGCTTAGCCAATGCTTTAACTTGATTTGTGCTTTGGGAGCCGAACAATAATTTGACTGATATTATTAGATACATACTTGCATGGTTTGTCCTGCAAACTTAAAAGTCAAGCTGAAATCAAACTCAGATGTCTTAATCGATAGCACAAACATAAAGGCAAGAAATATACATAGAATACATATGGTTTTGCTGTCAGATATAAACAAGTGTATCTGATACACATACACACATATATTTGTTAGCTGACTATGTAAATTGAGATGAAAGCCCATTTTCAAGCATGACCTGTGATAAACAAATGCATATAAATAAACAATAAACCAAGATAACACTAGAATAACATCAATTAAAACAATTACAACAACTTCTAGTCATCACGAAGTATTGTTTCAGTTCCATCTTAAAACAGGAAAAGCTCCCAATTGTTCTTAAATCGACTGGTAACTGATTCCACATTTGTGTAGCCTTGAAACAAAAAGCTTTTTATCCCTAGTTTGTATTCATTCTAGGACATGGTGGTTCCACAGCCTGAATAGAGTGTAATGTATAAGCTGCTCTAAGTGAATGTAGCAGGTTGAAATAGTGGTCACTGATTGACATAGTGCTATAATTGCTATTTTATATACAAATTTTAAAAGTAAGACTTTGCAGGGAAAAGTTGTCATATTCAAAGTTGACATGACTCGTAAGTTGGAAGTGCAATTCAGATCTATGTAATTTTACACAGCATTTGATATTGTGCCAGATAAACATGCATAAGTACAGAAAAAAAATATATATATAAAAAAACAAAACACCTTGGAATTCTGATAACCATTTCTTGCTAAACACAATAATAAAACAACCTCTTCATTCCTATTTGCAAACAGCAAAGTATAGAAGTTAACAGTGATTTTTTATGTATATACATTTATAATGCACTCATTTTCTGTCTCTTTTCTAAACATATAAATAAACCATCAAAAATTATTTCCTGTTCTTTAGAACCATTTGTTTTCCAGGTACTGCTTTCCACTTTTTCCCTAGATAAATCCTCAGTAGTCTGGAGAACTGGTAAGATGATGACATCAAAAGGGACAACAGATTGAAAGCTGTTTAATAACAGAAGGATGGGACATTTACATTATACTATTTAAAAGTTGTCATTTTATTTCTATTAGCACTTCTAGGACTTAAATTCCCGACAAACACATGGGAAAAAGGCTCAGTCGGCCCTTTAGGAAAGGGCTCTGAATACTGCCAGTTGCAAAGTTCTCTAGAAAGTCTTCATGAAAAAGGGGGGAAGTGTACCAAGATTTGATGCTGCCAAAGTCAAAAATAAAGCAAAGATAAAAGTGAGAAAACTCAGTGGCTGTTTTTTCTTTATAATTCACAAAGGCACAGTAAAGGACAGAGCAAAAAGGAGTAATTTTTACCCTTTTCCGCTCTTTTATATAGGCCAGGTTCAGGGGATTGCTGCACTGCCACTGAACCCCTGAAAAGGAATATTCTGAAAATAGAAAAAGGAAGGGTGGCATGTCTGGAAAGGCGAGATGTCTGCGTGAGAAAGGCATTTTGGAAAAGAGCCTGTCGCCCACAAAGTGCTCCAGAATAAAGTAATCAAAACTGTGTCTGAGGCAAGTCATGACTTCTGCAAGCAGACAGGAAAGAAGGCCCATGTCGTCACTACTGGTGCCCATAAGTGGTGTGGACAGAATACTGTGCACTGACCCTTTCACAAGCACATGAGAAGAAGCACACAGACTTGCTTTGCCCCTGAGCACCCACTACTGCATCAGGTCAGTGGTCACAGTTTGCTACTGCTCAGTATCAGCCACTTCCCTCAGATCAATGGAGGAACTGCAAAAATTGAGTTTCACAGAAAGTGGACTGCTCAGATGGAGGAAATATATCCATGCATCAATTTATGACATTGGAGACTGCAAAACTGCTGGACCAAAGCATTGCAAATGGAAGAAGAGGACAGTAGGTCATGGTTAATACTTTCACAGAGGTGGCTCACTTTCCAACCAGTCTGAGCTCTACCTCCTGTGCTGCTGTCTACCACAATGCCCTTTTATTCTGGTTTCATGCTAAGGATGAGGATTTTGAAATCTAATGCCATGTCTGCCCAAGAAGTGAACCATGCTATTTTTAGCTTCCCAGCACCTGCAAAGACACAGAATGCAACTGTCCTGGAAGGTGAGCAATTCAGTCAGCCCAGCTGCCTGCAGTAGCTCAGTAGCTAACAGAGTCCAGTTTTATTCTCACAGTTAATCACATTATGTCTTACAGAAATATCTTTTGTCTTTTTTTTTTTTTTTTTTTTTGTGAATGCAAAGAAATATCTGGAGGGGAAAAAAAAAGCACCGAGATCAAAAACTTGGCCCCAAAGTAAATGCGAGGAAAAGGTCTCAAGTTGTGCCAGGGGAGCTTAGAATTGGACATTAGGAAGAATTTCTTCATGGATAGGGTGGGCAGTCATTGAAATGGGCAGCCCAGGGAAGTAGTGGAGTCCGCATCTCCTAAGCCATGAAAGAGATGAGTGTATGTGGCACTAAGGGACATGAACCTAGTAATGGGACTCTGTTGGTCAGGTTGACAGTTGGACTTCATAGAATCATAGAATACTTTGGATTGGAAGGGACCATAAAGACCATCTACTTCCACCCCCACCCCCACCTCCCCCCCCCACTGTGGGCAGGGATGCCACCCACCAGACCAGGTTACTCAAAGCCCCGTCCAATCTGACCTTGAACACCTCCAAGGTTGGGTTGGGACATCCACAACTTCTCTGGGCAACATGTTCCAGTGCCTCACCACCCTCTGAATGAAGACTTTCCTCCTAACATCTAATCTAAATCTCCCCTCTTTTAGTTTAAAGCTGTTCTCCCTTGTCCCATCTCTATCTGCCCGTCTAGAAAGTCTCTCCTCTCTCTTTTTTATAGGTCTCTTTTAAGCACTCAAAATCTGCAATGAGGTCTCCCCAGAGCCTTCTCTTCTCCAGCCTGAACAACCCCTGCACTTTCATTCTTATTGGACTTATTGAAGCTCATCAAGTTCATGTTGGACAACTTCTCAAGCTTGTCCAGGTTCCTTTGGATGGCATCTCTTCCTTCTGTTGTATCAACTGCACCACTCAGCTTAGTGTCAAACTTGTTGAAGGTGCACTCAAATCCATGGCATGTGTCATTGATAAAGATATTAAACAACACCAGTCCCAAGGTGGACCCCTGAAGGACACCACTCTTCACCAGACTCCACCTAGATATAGAGACATCGACCACAAATCTCTGGATGCCCTTCAAATCCATTTCTCTACAATGCAGAGATAAGGAAGTTGTATGGGATTATGTCAAAGGCCTTACAGGTAGATGATATCAGTTGGCCTTACAGGTAGATGATATCAGCTGGTCTTCCCTTGTTGTTTGATATAGTTATTCCAATGCCTGATTGATCAGGCAGTTACTCCGTCATTTGTCACCAGATTGGTCAGGCACGGTTTGTACTCGATGAAGTCATGCTGGCTGTCTTGGATCACGTCTTTGTCTTGTATGTGTCTTAATATTGCTTCCAGGAGGATCTGTTACATGATCCTTTCTACCATTTTTAGAAATTGGAATGATATTTCCCTTTTTCCAGTCACCAGGGACTTCACCTGACTGCCAGAACTTTTCAAATATGATAGAGAGAGATTTGACAACTCCATCAGCCAGTTCCCTCAGGACCCTGGGATGCATGTCATGGGGTCCCATCGACTTGTACCTGTTCATTTCATTCATCAGGTGGTCTTGGTCTTGAACCTGCTTTTCACTTACAATGGGAGGGACTTTACTTCCCCAAACCCTGTCTAAAGATTTAGGGACTTGAGAGATGTGGGAAGACTGACTGGAAGTGAAGAATGAGGCAAAAAACTTGGGTACCTCAGCCTTCTAAAGAGTCTGACATTACTAGATCTCCCTTCTCATTTATCAGAGGGGGTGCACTCTCCATGGCCTTTCTTTTCTAGCCAAGGTACCTATAGAATCCCTTCTTGTTCTTTGCTTCCCTTACCAAGCTCATCTCCATCTGTGCCTTGGCTTTCCTGATCCCATCCCTGCACATCCAGACAGCATCCCTGTACTCTTCCCAGGCCACATGTTCCTACATCCACTGACTGTGTATTTCCTTCTTGCCTCTTGGTTTGACCATCAGGTCCTTGCTCAGCCATGCTTGTCTCCTGTCTTCCCTGCTTGCTTTCTTACCTATAGGAATGGAGAGAGCTCTTGTGCTCTAAGGAAAGTGCCCTTAAAGAGCTGCCTGTTCCAATCAGTTCCTCTGTTCCTAAAGACAGTGTCCCAGGGGATCATACCACTAGTTCTTTAAACACCTGGAAGTTCAGTTTTCTAAAATTCAGGGTCTCAACTTTGATTTTTGCCGGGCCCATATTCCTCCAGATCCTGAACTCAACCAGGATGTAGTCTGTGCAGCTCAGACTGTCTCTGATCTCTTTAATGAGTTCATCTTCACTAGTGAGCACCAGGTCCAGCAACGCTTCTTCTCTGGTTGTTTTGTCTAATAACTGGACCAGGAATTTACCCTTGATGCACTCCAGGAGTGTACTGGATTTATTACAGCCTGCTGTGTAGCTTTTCCAGCAGATATCTGGGTGGTCGAAATCCCCCATCAGGATGAAAGCCTACAAGTGTGATGCTTCTTGTAGCTGAAGCAAGGAGGTCTCATAAACATGCTCCCTGTCATCACACAGCCTTTAGTAAAACCCAACCACAAGGTGTCTGTATTTGGTCTGATCCTTAATTTTTACCCACAAGCTCTCAAGCTGATCCTGTTTTTTTTTTTTTCCTTTCCTTTTTCTTCTTTTTTTTTTTCTTTTCTTAGAGACAGTTCTTTGCAACCTATCAATTTCTTAACAGAGAGCAACACCCCCAACCCTCCTTCTCTGTCTGTCTCTTCTGAAAAGCTTGTAGCCCTCAATTCTGTTCCACTTGGGTAATTCAACCCACCATGTTTCTGTGATAGCAATTAGTTCATAGATTTCTAATTGCACTGTGGTTTCCAACTCATCCAGATTACTTCCCATGCTGCATATACTGGTGTAGAGGTACCTCATCTGGGCTATGAGCTGCACCACCTTTTTAGAGGAGCCCTCCCTCATTCCTTTGGGACAATTCACAGGTATTCCCCTGTTGCTTCCTAAGGTGTCAGAGTTCCTTGTTTCTTTTTTGTTACTCAGAAGTGCATTCCCTTCCCCCTCTGAACCTAGTTTAAAGCTCTACTAATAAATCCAACCAGCTTGTTGCCCAGAACAGTGTTGCCTCATCTAGTAAGGTGTTCCCCATCTGGTAACAGCATGCCCAGTCTCTTGAAGGTGCATCCAAGATTGTAGAATCCCAGACCCTGAGTGTGGCACCAGCCATGCAGCCAATCATTCACCTGATTTGTTCATCTGGGAGGATAGAGAAAAACACTACCTGCACTCTTGATTCCTTCAACATCTTTCTGAGGACATAAAGTCTCCTTTGATATTTTGGAATCTCCTAAATGTTGTAGGATTTGGTGATCTTGAAGGTCTTTTCTACCCTAGATAATTCTATGATTCTGTAATTCCAAAGTGACTGAGTTGCATCCCAAATTTTTGCTTTGAATATCAAGGTAGATCTTTAATAAGGGATTTGCATATCACTGATATTTAAATCCTGCACAAGATGAAGGACTGGCAAAAAAAAAAAAAAAAAGATACATTTTGTTTTGGTCATTCCTCTGGAATTTGACCAAGCCACAGTCACATTTAGGTTCTGACACATGTTAATGGTGCCACAGCTAGATCCTGACTACTGAGAACATCTGATCAGAAATGGATGATTCTCAGCATCAGTAGAGAAGAAAAAAAGCAAAGCAAAACAAAACAACAACAAAAATAGAAAATCAAAATTGAAAAAGGACAGACAGAATAAGAGAATAAGTGGACGTTAACATAATAGCCTCATATGATTAAGAGGGAGTCTGTAAGCAAAGTAATGATAATCAGTCTAAAAGCTCTGTAGAACAACACCAAGGCACTGTTAGTTGGAACCTACACTTACCTGGTAATATTATGAGTAGTTGCCCTGGAGTCCTAAAGTCCTACAAACCAAAATAAAAATAAATGTTACAAAATGAAAATTATCAGTTAATGAAAAGTTATGCAGTAATGACAAACTGGTAAAAACTTGTCAAAGTTTGAACCTAGTAATCAAAGTTATGTACCTTTAAACTCTACACCTACATAAAAACAATCTTTTCTGAAATCACAAAACAGATGAATGATACTGCATCAGATGCTACAGCACATCATCTAATGAGTTGCCAATTACAGGAGAGCATTTTCCAGTAAGATGGTAGCTATATGCTAACTCCACTGGAAACTAGGATAGCTCTGCAACAAGCCTGACCTACTGCTATGGCATTGTAACTTTAAAACGTGGTCAGTCAGTAACTTATGTCCAATGGGTCTCAGAACGGCAGTTATAACTGTTTGTGTATTTGCTACATCAGTGTCTTTATTATTCATGCAGTTTCTTCCCTAGAATCGTCTCATGATTGCTGAGAGGAACCAAAGGCTCTGACACTCTTTACCTGAATATATCTGGTAATTTTGCCCTTAATTAATACAGTGGCTCTTCACAATGGAAGATGGTGAGAAGTGAGAAGAATTTTCTGAAGTTTAAATTGTTTCTTTCTATTCATAATTGTATTCTTTCTATTTTTTCATACAAAAGGAAACAAGATTTTTTTTCTTCTTGTTATTGAAAAACTGTGCATCTGCTTCTGATACAGTAATCACATTTTACATGAAATAGCCCAGAACTCAGCACAAGAGAAACTTAATTTTAATAACAGCAAACTAACCTTGAAATTTCAGCTGAATTCTTTAGGTAAGATATTCCAAAAGTAAATAATATGTCTTTTTTTTTAATTCTCACAGCAGGAAAATTTGGAAGGGTTATGTTCAGGGACAAATTAAATTTTAAGAAAGGGCATCTTGGCTCTCCTAGCCATGAAACTAAGACAAGAAGCATCCTCTGTGACTGCCTAGGTTAATCAAAATGGTTTAATTATTTTTCTAGATGAAATCATGATTGTTTCTACAAAGTGCCTAGATTCTGTGAGAGAGGAGAGTGAAAGATATCTATTTCTCCAAGCTAAGAAGACGCTGGTGACCAGGCGACAGGCAGGAAAAACTATGACTAGATACCCCAAAAGAACAATAGCTAAAAGCAGTTGTGAGAGAACATTTGAAACCCACAGATAACTTTGGAAAAGCTAAAGGAGTTGTATCCTGGAAGATGTGGGAAGGAAGAAAGGCCTGTAATTATCTTGACACTTTCTAGCAACACAGGGTTTAGGCAGTAAAAAGAATCAGCTTGATTGATAGAAAACAGCTGAGATGGAAATAGAGTCCAAACTGTTCACCTGATTCAGTCAGGTGTTTAATGGGTAATCCCAGTACCGTTAGGCCAAGCTATATCCAGCATAGACTAGGGTCCTGAGACACTTTTTTTAATGGCTTCCCAAAACCATGGGACTTCCAGTTCTTCTACCTGATTTAAAATATTTAAAAGATAATGCAAGTTAGGAGAGTAGTTCTCCAAAACTATTGCTGGAAGAGAAGCACAATTCCTAAGTGTAAATACTGTACCAGGTAGGTTGGTCTGTTTTCACGGGATATGAAGCTCTCTGACACTGAGGAACAGAGGAAGTTGAGGGAAATGAAATATCAGTATACCTCTGATATGCATAGAGGACAGGTCTTGGCTGAGAAAAACATGTTCACTGAGATTGCAGGTTTCTAAGTAGGAAAGTAAATCTTAGAAGAAGGAGGGGTTTCTGCAACTAGTTTATGGAAACAAAATGATGACACTTTGGAGAATCTAAGGAAAGACACCAGACAGGAAAAGAATGAGTTGGTACGGCAAGTGGATCTAAACAGCTCCTGATCCATAAGGAATTACAGTAAGTTAAAAAAAAAAAAAAGTAAGTTAAAAGTTGCAGAGGACTAGGATTCAGGCACTTTGGGTAGCTTCTTATCTTACAGTGACACTGACAGTCAGATCATGAGGACAGAGAGGCAGAAGAATTTGAAATAACAGAATAAAACATCTAGTGAAGGAGCTATCTTCACTTTTTCATCTTCTTGCAAATTAAGTTTTTTTTTTCTTTTTTTTTTTATTGGTTTGCTACCTTTCAAAACATAACGTGCAGAAAAAGCAGACTTAACTAGATTATTTGATTATTATTTTTCAATTTCTTTGCAAACTAACTTGCTATGGCAGATAATGGTCTGCCTGAAAATCTGTTTTTTCAGTCCTCTGACAGGAGCCACAGTGAAATTGGGAGAGGTCAAAAGAAGTCAGCTGCCATTTTCACTACCATTTTTTATGGAAATGGGCAACAGATTGGTGAAGACATTGTGAAGGCTCTAAGGCAATCACTCTTTCAATTTGTCCAATATTAGTTTCAATAAGAACCGAGAACAGAAACAATTGCCAGCAGTCCCTAGTTGATTTGTTAAGATTCACTCTTGTCCACTTCAAATCACCTTTGACATTTACGAGCTCAACTTTGCAAACATCATTTGAGAATTATTATTTTATTTGATGCCTCTATTATGCTTGCGCCTAAGCTACCACAATGCTAAAAGTGATGTATAGGTATCAAGAACACCACTTTTTTTAACACATCTACTCATGGAAAAGAAGGAAGCTTTTGTTGTTATATACAGAACCAATACGTCCACCATTACACACGCAAGATATATTAGTTTGAGAAGATTTATGTGTATATATCCAAAGTGAATTTGAAAAAAAGAGAGATCCAATTTGGAAGACATTTATAATAAGACTACCATATTGCTAGCATATTAGCCTTCCCCTCTACCTACTTTCCTGTAGAAAAACTATCTTCATAGAGCTCACAGTGTATTACAAACAAAAAAATGCTAATAGAGAACATCTAAATCAGTCTAGGTTTTCATTCTTTGCAACACGCAACAGGTTGCATGTAGCTCTCCACTGCAGAATCTCAGGAGCAAGAAGAAAGATAAAACTGCAAAACACAGTAAATATGGTATTGGCAAATAGTCCTGGAAGAGAAACTCTCAATGTGGTTATGATTCTAGTGCAGGTACTTTAGAGGCTGGAAGGAAATATCTATCTGGGTGAAACAGTTTGTGAGATCATGACCAAGACAGAGAGAGAAAATAATATTAGTGTGGGAAAGGTGCTGTTCAGTAACTAGTGCATATTCTTGCAGAAAAGATGCCACTTAGCCTGGAGCAAAAATTGTACAGCACGAGCATTCTGCCTACTGTCCATGAAAATGGAAAATCATTTGAATGCAAATGACAGAAGAGTGGAACAGGCAATGCTGGGGACCATATTTAAGGAAATCTGAACTGCTGTGTGGGTTTGGTAAAGCACAACATGTCTACAATGGATTCTGTGCTGGAATGCAGAGATAGCCAGACTGGCTTTAAACAGTTGGGACCCCAGACAGGTTATGGCACAGGTCATCCTACGTGTAATTAAAAGAAAAAAAATACACTCAAGGAAGGAAAGTTAGCATTTTTGTTAGGGTTTGCACATAACTGTTACAGAAGAATAATCTTGTAGGGAGTGCTCCTCTGTGAGAGGAAAGTTGAAGATGGAGGTAAGCCAGAGTGACCAAAATTTATAAAGCATGTATAAATAAATTCTGGACACCTTTAGATTATTAAATCTGACATGCCTTGCAAGTACCTAATAACAATAACTTTTAGGCATTATGAAAATGCTTACTTGCAATTGTTTTAGCAGAGTTTTTGTCTGTGTATGTTTAAAAGAGAATTTAAAAGTTTATTCAAATACTATAATGTAAAAAGTAAATAAATCTGAAGTGTGCAGAACTAATAGTAATAAAAAGATGAAGACATTTCCTCTCTGCTTGATTGGGTGCAGAATAGCATGCTTTAAAGAATAAACCGTCAAATACTCAGTGTGCGTAAAGCTTTTCTCATTGGTTGCAAGTAAGCTACAAAATTTCCTATTGACTTCACTGAAGAAGGGTCAATCCCACTAACATCTTGATATTTGCTCCCACTTACCTTTTTTTTTATTTTTTATTTTATTTGCTCCCATTTACTTTTCACTTGTGACTTTAAAATATAAGTGACAATGAAGCATTGTCTCTATAGTATATAAATGGGAGCTTATTTCCTGCATTTACTCTGGTTTTCTTAGGGGAAAGGGGATTTACAGTTAATAACAAATCCTGTTCCACATTTGGATTATTCCTGTGTACGGTAAAAACTCCTTGAATTTCAAATAATGCCAATTTCCATTCCTTCAGCTGGAGAGGCAGTGGGGACTCTGGTGCGTGCTTTTTATCTCAGAATTGTAAGTGCTGTGGTAAAGGACTCAGCCATAAATAATCTCATGTGTCACCAAAGCTGGTGATAAGCAAATGCTTGCGGAAAAGCCCTGCTCCCTAATCTTCACAGACCCATCACGTCACACTGAGACAGTCTCCACAGCAGGTGAGTTGCAGTGACCACATGAAGGTACAATGGGTATGGCCATCCCAGTCTTTGATCCCTTTGCATTGCTGTATGGAAATAGCATGGAAATCTTCACCACCCTCGACTGCTACCAGTAATCGATATGGGCATATGGAGAATGATTTAAGTGATTATCAAAACTGTTTTTAACAGTATTTTATCAGATGGCAGCAACTTTCAAAAAAAAAAAAAGAAAAAAAAGAGCTGAACAGTATCAAACTTCCAACCCAACGTTACATAATCAGACAAATACAGAGAAACACGGTCTTGATTTCTGAGAATATATTTCTAATAAAAGATTTTTTAATAAAGGAAAATGAACAAGAAGAGTATTTTGAAACTTCAGCAAGAGAATTTATTTAAAAATATGACAAACTTGGATATAAGCAGAAGTAATGTTTAGTTTGTCTGCTATTATATTCTTTTTGTTTAATGTATTTGCCAGGTTTCTTTCTGGGACATCCATTATTACAGTATGCTAATATTCACTTAATCCTACTACAACTAATTAAATGTCCCCCTTAACAAGTCTCTTACTTTCTGCCTACAGAATTAGACCTAATGAAATATATCAATGTTGAAGACTCAAATGATGGCGGTCATTTTCCCTACAAAAAAATTATAACCAGTAAAGATCACACACGTAACATTACAGTGACAACATCTAGAGAGTGGGAGCAGCATGGTAATGATATTCAAACAGGAACCAGCACCCCCTCAACCCTGGAACCATTAATAACTTCAGCTGGAACAATTGACAGAGGGGAAATGAATCATTCCCTTTGACGAGAACAAAACTATATTAAAATGTAATAGTTTATTAAACAACTGACTTTGGAAGTTAAATTACTAAATTGTATCTCCATGGGTTTTAAGAAGTACTGTCTGATCAGAATAATGGATTGCCTACAAACTTTTATCTTAGCCATCGCCTCCAGAGTTACTGTACTTAATTATTTAAACATTGTATTAATGAAACATGGTATACTGGTAAGAAAACTACTTTTATCACCATACATGAAAGACAAAAAATATTTGTGGTTTACACTGCACAACTGAATTTGCATCTTCCTTGCACATAGTAAAAAAGTCCTCTTTCCAGCTGCTCTGCCTGCAAGGATTTGCAGAACTAATTTAATGGCTAACATTTTTTCTTGATGATATTATTATTATTATTATTATTATTAATCCAGAAAAGAATCATTTAAAATCTTTTGGTGCACCTGTTGCGCTGCATTATGACCCACCTGTGATTTCAATTTATGCCATATGAGAACGTCACTGGAGCATCAGACTGTGTCATGCACAAAACTCGAGAAGTTTTGGAAACTGATGCTATATCACATTTTATAATGGATATCTGTACATATAACATATATGTTTCTATACATAGAAACAAGAGGGCTATTTAAAGTTCTAAAAACAAGGGAAAATAAAATAGATATGACATGAATGAGGTTATGTAAAACCATTCTTATTTCTACATATGTCTTCTGGGGTATGAAAACCTCTTCTGAGCAATGAAGACTGCTCCTTGAACTATTGAGAATTTAGTAGCAATTGTAGATTGGCGTCTTTTTGTAGTGGAGCAGCCACAAGGGGGGAGTAAGACACATTTTTAAGTGAGTTTCATCTGTTTGCCACCATTAAGAGGAACATCATAAAATACAAAAACTTGGAAAAAATCCATATTCTGTGGGTATAGAGTGTTGAGATGAATGCTTCTTCCTCATCTCTACTCAGAGTAATAGTTTCTCTCCTGTCACTTGAAACCTCTCCCCCCAGTTCTTTTCTGGTCCTATCATCTTCTACAAATGCCATCCTCCCTTTCTCCTTGACCAACTGTCCCAAGAGGGATAAAAGCATTTGGCAAAGTGCTCTGGAGCACAGGAAAGACCAAAACTTAGGTACTTAAATGGAAAATGCAGAAATGAACAAAATATTAATCATTTGAGCTTACAGTTAAGCACCTTTGAGAGTCCTTAAGAAGAGAGACTTGGCTTGGAAACCTGCAATATGAACACACTCATTGAATAATCATGTTTTGTGGAAGGAGATTTCAAATACATTGCAGAATCCTGTACAGAAGACTGAAGCAGTGTTTCTTTTTTTCTGTTCACAAGACATGACAGAATATCCCTTTGCAAAGCACATTTTGCAGTCCTTCAGCCTCTTCATTGGAAAAAAATGGTGACAATCATTTTTCTCTGCCTTGCAATTGTATTGCAAAAACTAATGATGACAATGTTCTGCAAGAAATGCTTGGAGAGTATTTAAAATGCTAGAAATGCTAAAAAGTAATTCCTTAGTTTCCTAAGCAGTACATTAAAAATCTAACTGCTATTATGTAGCAACCCTTTACAGCCAGAAAAGCAGATGCACCCTGGATTAAAACAAGTTCTTCTCCCTCTCCCTCTCACCCCCCCAAAAAAGGAAACAAACAAACAAACAAAAAAAAAACAAACAAAAAGACACCAAGCAAACAAACAAACAAACAAAATACCACAAACCAATAATTCACAATTTTCTTAGGGAAGAAACAAAAAACACATGATCTGAGTTCTGCTTGGTGGTAGTAAGGCTTCCAGTAATGTATTGCGTCCACTTTTTCACCACTGTCCTTAAAAACAAATATGGACCAAGAGCAGAGGTGAGAAGAGAACAATGAAACCGATCAGAAAATAAGACCTATGAAAGAATGATGAAGGCAATACAGCTGTTCTGTCTAAAAGTAAAGAAGACTGGGAGAGAAATGATAGCAGCTGAGAGATATGTAAGAGAAGGAGAATTATCTGTATGACAAGCCCAATGTGGATAGCACAAGAAGTAAATCTTGAATCACAGCAAGAGGGATTCAGGTTAGACATTATGAAAAAAAAAAAAAAAAGTCTAATTGTGGGAAAAGCTAAGCACTTGAGAAGAACACTTACCTCACCTGGTGAGACTGTGGGATCTCCACTGCTGGGAGACTTCAAGAACAAGTTAGGCAGATAACTGTCAGATGTGTCCAAGGTCCTGCCATTTTCTTGGACTCACTGATGAAGAGAGTCCTGTTTCCTGTGATTCTAAGTTTCACCATCCAGTCTGCACAGACAGTGAAAAATGATTTATTTTTTTATTTTTTATTTTTTGGTGAGCTACAGAGACCAGACACTTAATGTGTGGAAGCCATTAATGAAAAACAAGCTTAAAGAATCTTCCAAAAATATTCACCTGCATTTCAATGTGGGAAGGCAATAACCTATTGCTGAAGGAATCCTGGTCTACCGACAGGAAGAGGACGAGGAAATGAATTCTCCTTGGAAATTTCCTTCTGTGTGGTAGCCAAGCCTGCAGGATAACTTTCCCAGAATTGTTCTCCCTCCACTTACACACAGCTGTTGGAAAGGAGCTCTCTGAAGACTGCACAGATGGTAGAAGGGTCAAGATGGTGGTGAACTCATGCTCCAGGAGGAGTATGAAGCCTCACAGGAGGTGGTTCTGTCATATTTTTCTGTGTGGGAAAGGGTCCCATCTGAGGATGGACAGGTAGTTGGTTTTTGGGGAGTTGTAAGGATACTGGATGTCACCGCATAACCAGTGGATCCAGGATCATTAGATTAGTGTACAGTTAGCCTGTACACTGAGAGTGGTTATTTATCCAGAATATCTAGATGGTAGCTCATTGCTCTCACTGAATTGTTGAATGCCTGGAAATATCAAGCAAATGATTGCTGTCTATGAGTTCTGCTTGGGTAAGAAAAGGAAGATCTGATGTGCTTTTGGAAGGTCAAAGAGCAAACTGACATAAGAGCCAGTGCCTCCACACAAAGTAATGACTGTTGGTTTCACAGACCCATGCTATAACCACTCCTGTGCTCTTAGCAGAACCACAACAAGGACTTGCTTCTTTATCATTCCCTTCTTAGTGACCTCAGACTGGAAGATGAGCAGGGCTCACAGACAGAATAAGGATGAGAAGATTTATATTTTGAACAGAAAAGGCAGGAGCAATACAGAGAAGAGGTGAAATTCAGACAGGTGTTTATATTTTTTATACTTCTTGTTCAAATGAATCCTCAAATACTTGTGGCCTTGTAGAACTACAGCCATTGGCCTGTGGCTAGCACGAATATGGTATAACCTTTGCTGTAATCCTTTTGAAGAGGCTGCAGAAAATTATGTTCCTTGATCACATGAGAAACTGGATCTAAGGGTTTCCCTTCATCAGCTCTCTTAGTTTACCCACGTAATCAATTCCTGGTGCCAAGAACTTTTGTCTCTTCTTTGTCTTGGTGTCCTTCGCACAACTGTTTCTGTCTTTGCTCCTATTGTCTTAATTCTCTCCCTCTTTCACTGAAGAAAAAACAGTCAGTTTTAGCAAACAACCTACAGCCACTGTTTTTCTCACTACAAAACCACACACTGCATTCATCATGGGTTATGGTTACACATTTGCAGGCAGAGTTTTTTTGAATGCCTTTCAGTATAATAAATTGGGAACACAGGATTTCAGAAGACTTGGGTTCTGTTTGTCAGTGCACCACAGTGTTGATGCTTACTTGAATGACTACTGCAGGAGAACAATGAGTCACCCAGCAATGAAGATTTAAGGCCATGTTATTGACAGTTGCCTTTTAGAGCATTTTGTTCTTTGTGTTCTGGAGAACACACACCACTTTGGGAACCTGCTGACGGCCAGTCCTTTATTTGGGAGAGGGAAGGTGTGATATTACACTTCAGTTTTATCCAACTTGTCCTCCAAGTGGTAAATATGTGTGTGTGGGTATGCACATATGCAAAGAAAACTTAAAATAATTTATGAAGGAATTACAAAATCCAATATGCCATAATCTTGCTTACTAAAGTACAAAAGAAACCAAAAACTCCTCCCACATGTTAACAGCTAAACATTAGTCTACTTGAAAATACAACTGTGGGAAAAAAAATAAATAAATAAAATTGCACTAACAAACTTACACCACCATAAAACAATGTACTCGAGGACTTCAGCAAGATAAGCTACTTGTAATAGTCTCTTGTTTTGCCAACACATTACTCTATGAGAGAACATCTGTAAATCCTGATGTAATAACTTACTTTGGATTAAATTCCATTCAGAAAACTTCCTGTGCTTTCAATAAACAATATGTAAATACATAGCATACAACATATCTAAGTGTTAGGAAATGGGGTTCAGCTTTCCATCTGCTGTTGAAGCTGAGGAAGTATTCATCTATCCTACCTTTCTTCTGACTCCTCTAAATCTTATGACCCTGTCAGAGGTACCCACAGCTCCCCTTAATTTTCAGTTATCTTTAATCAATCAATTCGGAAAATAAATTTTAACCTGGAAACAGAAGACATCATCCAAATTAGAATGGTGTTTAAACAAGGTGGAATTAGGTAGAATATATGGTTTAAAACAGACTTCTTTTTGTGCTGACAAAATTTATGGCCAAGAAAGCTGTAAAATCCTTCTCTCAAGACAGTTTTTCTACATTTGCTGCCTGGACATTTGGTTTTGCATTACGGTGAGATGAGAGTTGGTATGGGTAAATTGTGAAGTGAAATATTGATTCTCATCAAAATTATCTGATGGAGGCAGCTTAAGAGTATCATACTGATATTGTTAAAAGTAGGGTTGACAATATAGAGTATTTAGCAGCATTAGGGTGGTGTAGGAATATTGCACTGAGAGAACACTATTTCTTAATAAAGACTTACCATTGCCTTTGAAACTGGAGGGTAAATTGATGCATTTATCTCACAGAATTCAAATATCACATACATAAATATCTTCAGACATCACAATAATATCATTCTTTGTGTATTTTCTAAGGAGGCCTGTCCCCTGAATTGTCTATAAACCAGCATCTTAACTCTCCCCGTAAATGTTTTCCCCAAATTCTCAAAGGAAATAGGAAAAGAACTCATTAAAATTACATAACAGGCTGGTCTGGAACTGACAAAACCAAGAATTTCACCATTAAGATTGAAACTCCATCTTTGAGACACCCTGTTGTGCTTTGTTGCATTTTAATAAGTGTTCACCTGACCCTCTGCCAGTTAATTATGGGGATCTTCAGAATTTTGTTCTGTCCCCCTTGCTCTTCGATGTGCTTCTTTGCTTTTTTCACTTCTATTTTTAGGGACCTTAACGTGAGCTATCGTTGCTAACCTGATAACACCCAGATCTACTTTGCTCTTTTAGCTGATCCTACTGAAGCAGCTTTTAGTCTTTTCATCCTACGTTCCTAAAGTGCAAATTGGGATCTTAACTGAATTGAGAGAGAGAGAGAGAGAGAGAGAAAGAATCTCAAAATTAGATCCTCTTCTCCCTTTTTGCCACTAACCTACTAAAAAGTAGCTCTAAGTTTTCAGTTCCATTAGATGAAAATCTGTATGCTCTTTAAAGTATGGATAAGAGTATGGGTGTACTGGTGGACCTCATTTAGACTTTTTTTTTCTTTTTCCTTATCCTTTAAATTTACTTATTTCTATTCACTTTGGGTTTCTCATGTAAATATAAGAAGAGATTGAGAAGACACCATAAATCTTCCCACAACGTTTTCTCTCTTGTCCCTATTTGAAGGTGTAGGAATCTCCTTTTATTACCTCCCCACCAAAGAACAATGCATATATCCAGGAAAATTTTAATTCAGATGACAGAGAAGAAGGGGAAAGAAATATGTGGAAGAAAATATTTCCTAATACCTCCTGTGGCTGCTCTTTGCAACAAGAAGATTTTCTGGGTTACTCCTGAAAGTAACGTAGGTTAGAGAAGGTAAAGGGAATTAATTTCCTCTGAAATGTAATCTGTCACCCATGAGGAGACATTACGTTGTCTGGTAAAGTAAAGGAATCTCAGAAGGGGACAGTAGAAAAGTTAGAAGTCATAAAAGAAAAAAAAATCAAAAGTATGTGATCATTTGGAGGTTCCTTGGTATGATGGCAGTAGAGAAGATTTTTCAAAACGCTGTAGACAAACATTTACATTTTTATACTTCTATGAAACACTCATCAGAATCTTCTCAGATGTGTCCATCACTAGAGAAATTTAATGAATACTATTTTACTAGTGGAATTTTCCCACTGAATGCAAATGATTCCAAAAGTTTATATTCAGAATGTCTCATGCGTTTCTTTGTTAGACAGCTGGTAGAGGGAAAGGGTTGCAAAAATAAAGAAAATTATATATAATGAATAACCAATTGCAGTAGATGCTAGGAAACTAAACATATTTTTATTGTGAGGACATAATGCTGCTATAACCTAACCTTCCCCACCCCTATAGGGTAAAGAACATTTAATGAAGGAGAGGATGCTTTTATTAATCTGTAGTCCATTTCTGTGCTATATAATATTCATTAGACTAGTAATTTCTTCCACCCACCCCTTATTTTGTAGATGAAATTCTTTTTCCAACATTTGGTAAGGAAAGACCATTAGTTAACTAACACACATTATTTATTTTTGCAATATAATCATTGAAGTCTTAACAAATGTATATGCCCCAACACATAGGAGGTCATCTTATATTTTGTTTTGAGAAAATCTTTCAACTTGTGGATTATCAAGACTCAAAACTTCTGTTCCTTGAACATATCTAAAACTGTGGATTCCCTGGGTGTATCTTAATTTCAATAAAGTCATCTCAGTGGTGTATTTTCCACTACTGTGTATATGTCACAAATAACATGATTTTTGATTTTCTGGTCACTTTTTTTTTCCTTTTTTTTTTTTTTTTTTTCAGTATCCAAACTCTCTTCTCCTCTCCCTGCTCAGGAAATAGTAGATTATTGATATAGTTGCTGGGCTAAGCTCTTTGGTTCTACCTCTACTCCTAAACAAATTAATGCCTGCCTATTAGCTCTGCTTCTTTAGCTTTGGTCCAAAGCCAGTTTTCTGTTTACACTCAGCTATTTGATCAGTTACTTATATCATTTTATTAGATTTTCTTTAGAAATGAATTGTAGGAAGAACATCTCTTTAGAGTGGAGAATACCTCTTAAATACCTAAAGCTGAGAAAAATATAAATTTATTTTTGTGGTCAAGAAAGACAACTTTCTGAAAGCCTGAAACATTATCAAATGAAAGTTTATGTGATGGCATTTATTTTTACAACATACTGTTGCTCCAGTGAACTTGAACAGCAAGTCTGTGATTAATATTTCTCTCTTAATCTCTCTCTCTCTCTTTTTTTTTTTTTTTTTTAATATAGTTTCTAAGGAGACTACTGGGTAAAAATATCCCAAACCAAACCAATGCTACACTTCACCTCTTTTGGACTTTGAACACAATTGGTTCATATGCTTACTTATTGACAGGATATTATTGCTTTCCTTTGATATGTAATTTTACAGTATCTGCTTATAGTCAACTGCCCTTTGATATGTAATTTTATAATATTTGCTACCAGTTTCTCAGACCCTTTTTATTGGTGCTGGCTAAATCAGGTGTATAATGCATCAGTATGAGGAGTTTGAGTGGAACAACAATCAGTTGTCCACTAATTCTGCTGATTGGTCCCAAGTCTAGCCTTATGAAAGATTTCTGCCCCTTTTTCCAAAATTTTGCTGATTAGTCTGACCTGGCTTGGGCAAGGGGCTACTGCCAAATCTGTAGGCCCTGATCTTGCAGTCAAATCTTCATATCTGGGATGACACTGACCTCAGCAAGTTTTTAGGCAGACAACTATACATTTGTTCCAGGAATGTTTCTATCTGTTTCTACCGGTTGCTGAGTTGATGAGAATTTCCAAATATCTGGAGATGAGCAAATACACCAATCATACAGGTCCTCATCTTCTATATGGTCACAATAACTGTATCTGTCCATGTATCACTTGTACACCCCAGGGACCCTGGTGACAGTGTTCTCCAAATATATATATATATATCTCCCCATATAGACACAGTTATATCTGCATATGTATATATACTGTCATCATATAGTATATTTGCACAAATATACATACAAATATGTATTTATATATATAAAATTAAATATAGGTCTCCTGAGTGCATTCGTCCGGTTCCATATATTCTGTGTTGGAGATAATCTGTTTTCTCCCATAGGATTCTGGACACAGGTCTGACTTGTCTCAATCATGTCACCTCATTCAGGTAAAGCATAAAAAGTAAGAGCAAGGTCAAAGAACTGAGAATAATAACGAACTTTCCATTAAAAAAAAATAAGAAGAATACATATATAAATATGCTAGATTAATGAGTACCTTGGGCTTTTTTACAATTATAAAGTGCAAGAAGTAGCTGATTTAGGATTTGGGTTCTGTTTCTTTTCTTAAACACACAAATATAAATAAGAAGAAACACTGCTAAGTCCAGTGAGTGCAGTCTTATTAAAACTATCTAAGAATGAGGTCTTTCTTCCTGGACTTTGGACTAATATTTTTATAGTTTTCTTTCTGTTGGAGTGATAAATGCAAACCAAACTTCCAAAATCCATTGCCTGTTCTTTTACTGATCCAGAAAATGACCGCAAGACATAGCTCTAATAAACCAATCTAAAAAAGGAACTCTGATCTCCTAAGTCCACTGAAATAATGTTTGCATTAATTTCTGGTTGTAATAGCAAGTATGTAATTAATAGACTATATCAAGAACTGGGAGTGTATTCTTGAGTTTACATTATTTTCCTTTACTGGAGTGAATATCTTTCTTTTCAAAAAATATTTAATTCCTGGAAATAAAGAAACAGTGCTTCTATTAATTTCCTTGAGTATTTTATATAAAACTGTTGCTTATTTTCAAGTGATTCATGGGTGTATATATATATATATATATTTAATACAGTTATTGACATAATGTAGAACACACTTTGTGCAACAAAAAGACTGCTAGGACTGTGAATTTTATAAAGGAATCAGGATACTCTGGGTACACTGTAGTACAATACCTAGAGTTTAGTTTCTTTTAAAACTTATATTTAACTGATAAAATGGAATTATGGTAAATTCGAACTTAAAACTCATTTTTATAAACTTTGATTACATTACAGAGTTGGTGACTTGGAAAACATCCCAATGATACCTGAGGGGTGTAGAGAGAGGATTAGATATACTGAGGAAAAAACACACAGAAGTGATCATTTTCCCACTGTATCCATTTAAAAAGCTGTAGTTCTTGTTTCTTCCAAATGTAGCCTCTTTGCAATTTTCTTACTGCCTCAAATTTGTTAAAAGGAATGTGACGCCACTACAAATAGTTTCTTTAAAGTCTCCTCAAGCTGCATTTCACTTTGTAAGCATCTCAAAACAACTCAGTATGCAGGGCTAGATCTTGCCCCCTCCCACATTCAGAGAACTCTGCTGGAGTTCACTCTGGTTAATGCATGCAGTTGAAACTAAGCTTTGGCCTACCCTGATTTACAGGAAGGCCAGTGGGGAATCTTCTTTTTACTTCTCTTTTCTCCAAACTTTTCTTGGACAAGCCTTTGCCCCTCCAGCTGCCACATTTCTTTTTCGTTACTACTATTATTGTTATTACTTAATTTAAGGGATATGAGAAGAAAATGAATTTTCAAGTCCCAGACCTCTGCTCCATGAAGACCCACATGGTTATGCCAAGGGCTTGTGCGACAGGACAATTCAGAAAGTCAGAAACTGAAATATGAATTGGGTTGTAAGACGAAAGCTGGAGTAACATATAAAATCTGGAATCAAAAATTGCTAAACTGAACAGAAAGTGTTATAACTGACCATGTATTTCTTTAAGATTTTGCTGAACAAGTTGCTTTTATTAATTTTACCTGCCACAAAGGGATGTTGCATACAATAGTAATTTTGTGTTTGTAAGTCACCTTGAAGACATAAATTCCCACAAAGTGTCAGCACTCTATATAATATGGTATATATATATATATATATATTTTGGTTAAATTCTGGAGGTAGAAAGATTGAATTTGTCTATGGTGTTACAATTGTATTCTAACTCAGTAAGGAAAGAGAATAATACATATAAAAATGCATAATAATCAAAATTAAAACAAAATAATAAAAAAAAAACTTTTGCCTTTTGTTTCAAGTAAATTTGATGCTAATTTTGTTTCATGTGACAACCCCTCCCCCCCAAAAAAAAATCAAAAATCACAGACAACAGATAGTTTCTTTGGCAAAGAAACACACTTAGAAGAGAAAGTTCACATCGAGAGGAGTCTTGCAGGCATCCTGTTGCCCTGTCCAAAAGCTGCTTCAGAGGATAAAACAGTGGTCATTTCCCCAAATACCAGCCCTCCTCTGATAGATGGGGCAGCAGCAGCAAGGAGTGTGCTGCACAGTCTCTCCTGGAATGCTTTAGGCTTTAGGATAAATACTAATATTTAGACAGAGGAATATTTACGGATATTCCCCTAGCCAAATGCTGCAGCTGTAAGTGTAGATGGCAAAGCTGCATCTGAAGATGGCAAAGCAGCCAGACCCCTTCCTAAGGGTGTTTTTTTTTTTTTTCCTTTTCTTTTTTCCCTCTGCTAACTAGAATGGGTGACTGCTTTTCTGCCTAAACAGCTCTAAAGGGCTATGAAAACTGAAGTCCTTCAAAGCTGTTAAAGGTTTCCTCGGATTTACAATAAAATTCTTCATTACAAATCTCCTAGTAAAATCTTTGAAGCATTGCAAGCAGTACTTACATAATTGTCCATTAAGTCAGTATTTGTGTATTCAACACCTAGAAAATAAGGAAAGTGAATGTGGATAGGGAAGGAAAAAAAGGCAGAGGAGGAAACGGAAAAAAAAAAAAAAAAGAAAAAGAAAAAGAAAAACCCTACCCTCCAACAGCCATGCAGCTATTAAACATATGCCAAAGTAAACAATAGTGTTAGGGTCTGCCATAGCTTTGCCCTGCAGGTAGACGGCAGGCGGCACAGAAGGAAAGCAAATGGAAAGGAAAAGAGAAAGACAGTACAGGATGTGGATGAGATGCCGAGCCCTGAGAGCATGAACGGCCTGATTGTGATCCTCAAGTCACACCATCAGCCATGCAAAACAGGACATACCTTTCTGGCTTGCTGGTTCTGTCGGCTGAAACAAAGCAGTCCCATTCTCAGCGGGAGGCCAAATCAAAATGAAATTTTATTTAGTCTGCACTGTCCCCAGATTGGGTTTCAGAATGACTGCTTTAGGAGATAGCATGGATGTGGCTGATGCATGCTTTGCATATGAAACTGCAATAGAAAAAAAAATCTACATAATCAAAAAAATCTGTGCTGTGTGTATAGCAAAAACCCCTGGACGTTAGTGAATCAGCTACAATGGATGTTTTAAAAAATGACCTTTCTGAATAAAATGCACATTTGTGTTCTGCAATACTATTTGCAATAAATATATTATAGATCATTTTGCATGTAATTATTTGGAATCTGCCCTGAGAGACTGAAATATAAAATCTTTTTTTTTTTTTTTTTTTTTTAATCACGGAGCAGAATTACAGTTTGGAAACAAATGCAGAGAAAATATCTATCTAAAGAGGATTTCTCTGTCTTGCAGTGGCTGTTAGTGATTGAACCTCTGAATCCTCTTCAATTTAATGTTTTGTTTAAGTCCCTTCTTCCCTTCTTCCCAGAGTATCCAATGGCCTACTGCAGTAAAGAACGTTTTTTTTTTTTTTTTTTTTTTTTGTACCACTGATCTAATTCATCCCACCTTGCACTTTTAGGAAAGGATCCATTCTTTGATTACACATTTAATTTTCCAGGCTGTTAATAAATAAAAAAGATCATCAACTAATAGCATTTTCAGCAGAAGTTAGAAAAAAGGCAAGGAGTAGTCTACAGAATATGCAGGGCATACACCATGTAATGCCTTTGTTGTCAGTTATGCTGCAAATGAGATTTTCAAATAGGATTTGAAATAGAATAGGCAGGACAGTGATCAACACAGTGCAACATCCAGGAAAGAGAAGTTGAGCACAGTGTTCTGTAAGACAAGGGGGCAGAATGGAGTCTGTTTGTAAATACCTATTATTATCCAAAGAAAACACTTATCACTGCTTGATTTTGCCACGCGAGCCACTTGGAATAGGTGATACCAGTAATTTTGTATGTGCACGTCTGTGTGGGCATGGGTGTTTGTATTTATCTGTGTGCAGTGCATGTAAGGCTGTAGTCTGTGTACATATCCATGTTTGATGGTTACACTGTAAAAGAAAGCCAAAGGCAGAACAAACAATGCACGTTTTCAATTGACAGATATTTCTATGCTAAAACAAGCAGTGCTAATACTGTACTCTATAGCATATGGGCAACCAAAGAATGGGAAGGAAAAAAAAAAAGGCACCATAAAATCTTTAAGAATGTAAAGGGGATAACTATCCCAAATAAACAATACAGATAAAAACTTCCAAGAATAATGAGATACAGTGCAAATCATTCACACAATGTGCTTTCACACAGCAATGACGGAAGTCACTGACAACAATGCAACCATGTGCAGATACTCCTTGGAGAAACAGTCGAGCAAATTTTGTAATTCTATCTTCTGTGCTTTGCAGGCTGAGTTTGTGACTGTGTAACGAAACGTGCTAGAATACTGGTGCTTTAAAATTAAGCATTGGGCATTATGGAAGGTAACTTCATAACGAGTTTTCCTATTGCTATTTAAAGCTAGAAATCCATAAGGAGCACAGTGAAAAATATAACATTTGTTCTCCTTATGTCTTGGAACAACTGTTTTTATATTTGTAGTCATCCTAACTGTTGTTCCAAACAAGATATTCAGATAGTCCCCAGCCTCATGCTGTATCATATTTATTCTGATGTATATCTCTTAGTAAAGCTTTGTCTACATTGAATTAATTCGATTTTTTTTTGTGTGTGTGTGTTATTATTTTTATAAGTGCTTTTTTTTTTTTTTTTTTTTTTCTCACAGAACTTCCCACTTCAGGGAAAAAGAAATATGTGATTGCTTTAAAAATAGAAGACCAAAACCAAAGCTAGTATTCCCAAAATTCAATGCACCTGGCATTCACTTTATACCTAATAAGCATCCGTGAATATGCAAATGTTCAATGTCTCCAGTAACCTCATTAATTTATTCCTCAGGCAATCAAAGAATGTGAACCAGTCCTCTGCTACTAATACTGGAAGTGGTATGCTGTTCAGCATTGCGAGAATCAGCTGAAAGCACATTCTGCATATTGAAAAACTGTTTCATCTTTCTTCCTTCCTTTGCCACTCTGATTCAAACAAAGGCTTCCCACCTCAGTTTACATAGCTGACAGGAAAAGTTGAAAAATGCCAAAAAATAATTAAGACACACATATATATATATTATAAATATATTCATGTGCATGTATACCATGCTGGGAAGATAAACAGTTTCAAGAGATATCAGCAGAATTCCAGTTTCAAAAGTACCTGAATTTTCTTATTTATTTATTTGGAGGGGGGAAGCTTGGGAAGGGGAGGGTGGGAAGAAATGACCTGCCTCCTCCTCTGCCGAGCAGCTGAATAATCTTTTCCTTTGCCCACATTAAAAGCCCTGAATAATGTTTATAAAATGTTAGGGAATCCCGGTAGGTTTCCTATTTAACAAGCCATGTATGACAAATCACAGTGTAATGTACTACGTTCTTAATCTTTAATTAGAATGTGAATATCTGCGAGAGAACGCAGTTAACTTTGACACATTAAATCTTCTGGTTAAAGTGCCTTACAGGAAGTGCAAAGATGAAACACTGCAACAATCTACTGCCTCTCTCCATTCACCCAGACAGTTGGGGAAGGATGATAACATCTTGTAATACCTGCTCTGTAGTAATTAATCGCTGTGGTATTTAGGACCATTCAAGTAGACAAATATGACAGAGACAGGGACAATTAGGAACCTTGTTCAAGCTACATTAACTTTTCCAGCTATTACAACACAGCAGCTCAAGTTTGCTTGTAAAAGCTGCAGAGGGATTGTTATGCATTAGCCGTGCGATTATTAATGAAAGAAAAGGAGAATTGTGTTTATTGTAGTTTGAAAATTGCAAATAAATTTCAATTATCTGCTATGTCATTTTGTTAAACATGCATTCTGGAAATGCCTTTGTACTCTAAATCATGAGCTACTTATAGCAAACTAATACTAGAAAGCCTTTGGGAGATATGAAGTCAGTATTTTTGTTGAACCGTCCTTCTTCCTTGTTGAAATGGGAGATGGACTAAGTACCTGAAGATATTTCAGATAGTTAGCCAACCCCATGGATGCTGTGGTGCTCCATTTGCCTCCACGTACCAGGAGGCAGCTGAGTCAGGCTTCTTGCAAGCTTGGGCACATGGCAGACTGAACATGCGCTCCGTTCCACTACAGCAAGGAAGCTGACATCCCTCAGCAACCACATGCACAAAGTGCATACAGATAAATACATAAACAACTTTGGGGAAAAAAAGCCCCCACCAAAGTCCTTCATCTCATTCCCATTATTGCCACAGCCATCAACAGTATGAGCTGAATGAAACACAAGGGAAAGATTTGGGACCTGGTATGGATTATGTATTTTAAAGGTTACATGCTGTGCTTTACTTTCCCACTGATAAACAGCAGCAAATGTACGCAGATTGTAAAGTTTATGTTTTAACTATATATTCAAGGATGTGTAGTTCGCCGTTGCTATTCAGTACCACACAAACACTTATTGGTTCTCAAAGTTAAAGGAGGACAGCCAGAAAACAATTGAACTGGACAAATATTGCAAGGACATTGGCATGACTATTCCCTCGATTTTTATTTATATTTTATTTTATTTTTTTTGTCTTTTAAAATGAAAACACCTAAACCTGTGGCCCTTTTATGTTCGTTTTCCATGAATATTTGAACTAGAGTTTCTTAGCAGCATGAAGGCTCACAGAAAGCTAATTTGAAAGTCATACGTGCAAGTGTTTGTGGAAAATGAATTCTAAATTTGCATGTGCAAATATTTGCACTGGGTATGCTGCCCTGCTCACCCAGTCAGTGAGCAGAAGCACTTCCACGTGCCTCACTGGGCCAATCACATCTGAGGGACCCAGCTTGAGTTTCAAATCTTGTGTCAGATTTGCCCAGTGAACTTGTTTATGATCAAGCTGTAAAGTAGGAAAAAAAAAAAAAAAAGTGTTAAAAGTGTATGAAATGTACTTGAACAACAAATGTTGATTTGAGATGTGTGGCTGGGCATTTCAGAGGCAGGAACAGAGGCACACTGGCACAAAACAGAGTTTGTCAGAAAGTCTCTGGTAAGACTGTTTTTAACTCCTCTCTTGTTCCAGAGGGTGAAAAAGAAAGGGAAAGGGCAAAAATATTGGTTGGAACAGGAATCATTCTCTGTCCATCTGCCCACTTTATGGTCAGTCTATTAAACTACCACCCTTAAAATTTAAAATATGAGCAAGACTCCAAAGGCTCTCTTGAATGTGTAGGAAAGAACTCAACCATGTATCTGTAGGTGAGGTCTCTCATGCTTGTATGTTTTTTTTTTTGTTTTTGTTTTTGTTTGATTTTTTGTATTTTTCAATTTTGGTAGTAGCACACTACACAGCCTCATGTATGTCGTTTTCCGCTCCCTACATCATTGTAGCCTAGAAAGAAACAGAAAAGCCAGCTTAGCACGGCAGAAATCTGCGTCCCCACCCCAGAATCCGTTGTCACAAAATGAAGGAGGGAGGGGGCCGGGGCGGGGGGGGGGGGGGGGGAGAAGGGGAAAGCAGCTCAGTGCACAGCAACAATTCCCCCTCTCAGCTGAGCTGCAATGATGTCAGCTTTCTGATTACAAACTGCTTATTTATGCTTCAACAGCTGCCAAGAGCAGCAAATAAGTGGCTAAAAGAGTGTCTAGACCAGGCATTCAGGCCTCTATTGTTTGCTGGTTGTTACCTGGTTGACAGCGATGGGTACAGCTGCCTGGTGTGAAAGAGAGCAAGGGATGGGGAGGCAGTGATTGACAGAAGGGCCCTCGGGGTCAGGCACAGCCGGCCCCGATGGCCCCATGGCTTTATGTTCCCTGCTCTAAAGGGAAAGCGGTGGCTCTGCCTAGAGGTTGGAGGTGAAAGGAAATGTTTGAGGGTAATGGGAAAAATCCTTTAGCCAAATTTGTGATCATGAACAGTTACTCCGGGGAATTTAAGGCAAAGTGTTAGGCAGCTTTCTCTATATGCAGAAATGGTTATTGATGGCGACTGTAAGAATAATTATGTGCTACATGTTTGCATGCAAAAATGTGTCTTTGCACAGTCCCTCACACTGGAGTTTAAAACTGTGTGCAGTTTTATTCTTATGTAGGTTAAAAGCTGATATCACTGCTGAAAACTGGTAATGAAATCCATTCTGCTACAGGGCTAGATTGAAAGATATCTATGAGCTTTTCTGAAAAATTTTCAGATATTTGGGAGGAAAAAAAAATGGGTATTCAGAAAATGATCTACCAAAAGCTCCCATCTACTCACTCAGTGAACTTCACTCTCTTCATTTAGATGGTGGATGGATAGTGTCATTTAAAACAACTCAGTGGAAACAGCTAGTCAGTGAACAGGCTGACCAAAATCCATAAAATGCCTTTTTTGACCAATATAAAGATGTCCTCAGCCTGGTTCTGATCTCATACATGCTAGTGTGGTCCAGGCATAATCCTACTGAAGTCAAAGCAGTGACATCGATTCAAACAAACTGCAATCACTGGCAGGCTAACTGAATTTCTCACCTCCCACCCTACCCTACCCCCATGGTAGGATACTGTTCAGAAAAGAGGCAAAAGCTCTCAGGTGTTTTAAAGGGCAGAAGACACTGAATAGTTGTTAATGTTTTTAGTCTTAAGAACAACAAATCCAGATTCAAAAGACTTGGAACAACACACACAAACTATGAAGACAGGGTGTACCTGGGGAAAAATGAAAGCTTTATGTACTCTAGCAGGTCCACCCCTACCTTCACCCAAATACATGCAGATTAAGTTGCTGGGGTAGCCATGAGTGGAATTAATCTTACATTCCTGTTTGGCATTTTCTGACACAAGGCGAAGTCTTATGCCAAGAAAAAAGTTGATATTCAGAGCCTGTTACATATGACAGAATTATTAAATGTTTTATGACCATATGGTATTTTTTTTTACTGTAGTATTTGAAATAGATTGTAATTAAAAAATGAGTAACCTTCCTCCAGCAAAAGATAAGAAAATGCTAAAAAATAGCAGAGACCTCAGCAACAGCTAGAGAGGTAAGAAGTACAGCAGAGCACCTGAGTAGCACAAGCTTAATTTGGATATACAGTTGGCTTTCTGCATATCTGATGCAAAAGCTGTAACTAAAATGAAATCATGTTAAATTAGCTGTAAAAAAGAAGTTGATTTAATTAAGCACAGAAAGACTTATTAGATATAATAAAATGTTAAAAAGTCAAATGATGTGCAGTTACATTTCAGCTAACACTGCTCAACAAATCCACTAAATTTATTCCTTTCAATAATGATCTGTTTTGAGCATTTAATTAGATAAATAATATTTAATCACTTCAGCAAATTTGAACTAGAAAAATTCCTTGTCATCAGTGGTGACTCATTCTTGCTAATGTCTACCTTTAAAGAAAAGGTAAAACTACATGATCTTCTGGAGCTGCAAAGAGTGTGAGACTAGTACAAATCTGTCTCTAGGCCTCATTAAAAAAACAAGGTTTGCTAAACAAACTATTATTTACAGTCAGAAGTGTGCATATTTTACTAAGAAAGAGCATTCACTTGTTTGCCTCTTTTCAGCATCAGGCAGTATAAGTAGATGATAAGAAAAGATATTCAATAGATGTCCTATAATTCATCATAATACTGTTTCATTTAATAACTACTTTGCTGAAGTGATTGGCATGATTACAGGAAAATTACTTCAAATTATTCATCTCTTATCTAGCATCTAAGATGTCCTAAACTTGCATGAGAGTTAGCATAATGGGACCTATTAATTACTAATGCTGCGAGTCCTTCACTACTTAAATATCCTTTCTACCAGGTGTGCTGTGTAGTGCAAATAAAGAAAATGCATACTGAAATGATCTCTTTCTAAGACGGTGTCACCCAAAGTTTAATAATTGAAATACCAAGTGTAAAAGTGCCTGACCCACCCATCGGTTCAAAATATCTGGATGATCCTGTCTTTTATTTTTCTCTATCTTTCTCTCCTACTCATATGTGCATACATTTGCAGGTGTGTCTACATGTATAAAAACAAGTATGTGAACAATATACGGCATAGATCATATTTATTTTCTACTCAGAGGTATTTTGATGTGCAAGGTTCCTATAAAAGACAAGCTAAGTACATAGCTTCTGCCCTAATGAACACCTTTTCTTCTCAAAACCCTATCCTTCAAATGCTCTCTGTTCCGCAGAATTTACTCCTAGGAGTAAACACTTTGAAGCAAAGAAATATTATTATCTATTAAGAGCAGGGAAGTTAGAGCAAAGATAGCCAGAAGCTGTATTTGTCCTCCTGCAGTCTGGAGTTAACAGCCAATGTAAATTATTGGAGCATTACATTTACGCCCTTGGATTTCTAAGAAAGCCATTGCAGCAGAAATCAGGGGTAGTCCCTTCCTATCCTTTCTAGCCCACCTGTGACATGCCCATAACTCAATGACTAGCTGTGCCACATTTTAAAGCTACCTAAGAAGGAGAACCTTCCCTGATGGACTGATGCTTCAGTATCCTCAAGAACACACTGAAACTGTGTAAAGGAGACCCATACAGTTACAAGCTCTCATTAGTGCTGCTCTAACATCACATTGCAGAGATAAAGCCATGAAAATTCATGCTTTATTTTCTTTACAGAATCCAACTTCCGGTCCATGATCAACCATCTTTTCTCTCTCTTTCTTCTTTGTTGGTTTTATTATAATGACCAATACCTTAAATTTAATTAACTATATTAATGATGTTAAGATAAAGATGCAGAAAATACAGGAAGGAAATAAACAAACAAAAACAAATCCAAAGATAAAAAGACATCTCATAAAAACTGATGGTTACTTAACATGTGGCAAGTGACCAAGCCTAAAGGCTCTGGGCTTTCTGACAAAATCTAACTTGAAATACAGCCTCCAATAGAAAGGCAAGTTGCCCAAGTAAATTTCAGGTAGGAAACAAACACTGGACTTCTATTACCCTATTTACCAGCAAATGTAGAAAAAAAGCATTACCGCACACAGAAAATCTAAAAGGAAGACACTTTCTTGAACCTCACCTGATATGATATTGAAGTTTTTTTTTAACATATTCATATTACAACATTTGCATTGTTTATAAACATGCAAATAATCCAATGTAATAGGAAACATCGCAAAGAAGCACTTCTGAGAGAACATTATCTTAAAAAAGGCTGTTATTTATAAGGATAGGGACTGACAGTCAAGCCCAAGCTTTTGTTCTGAATGACTGCACCACAACCAGCTTGTGAAATGCAGGAACTGTAACATCTGAACACAGGGCAGAGAAGCTTAATCCTAAATCTACTTGCTTTTTGAAATAAAAACTTTCAAAGTTCTCTGCTGTTTACTTTTTTACTTTGAGGCAACAAACCCTTTTGAGGTTCACAATAACTTTTATTTTATTGTATAGTCACTACTGAAATTATATGAAGTCTTCTGGGACTGGTAAATTTTCATGGAGCCACTCTAGTTTTCCTGTCATAACATAAACAAGATACTATCAGACCAGGGATGCTACAGAGCAGAGGACTTCATCAAATCTCTTTATGCTTCATGCATCCATACATATTTATGGTATGAACTGAACTGATAGGTATTTATTGTTTATAATTCTGAAATTACTAGTAAGGACTTTGGTAGTAGAGAATAATATGTTCCCCCAAGCCAGAAATTTGAATTCTGTAGTAAACAAGGTATTTGTAAAAATTTCCCTTGCATGACCAATTGCAGTTTTATTTGTCTTTTTTTTTATACATAACCTTCTTGAAAGCTATTAGCCGGCCAATAGATCACTGTGGTTTTTTTTAATTATTATTATTTATTATTTGTATTTTTTCAGTGTTGGTTGTCAGCCATATTGTAAAAGAAAGATCCAAATAGTCACTGAGCATCATGAGCACCATGGTAATCACAAGATCACTGAGCTGCCATGGAAAGAACCTCCCCTGGTGCATTCTATGTATTCAAATGTGCCTTCAAACCCTGTCTGGGCTCTGCAAGAAACAACCTTCTAGGTTACCTGCTGAAGATGCAGTGTATCGAGGTTCACAATAACTTCTGACCCGTCTGGATGCCTACCTGGGCAGCCTGCTCTAAGGAACCTGCTTTGGCAGGGGGGTTGGACCCGATGATCTTTCAAGGTCCCTTCCAACCCTTTTGATTCTGTGATTCTGTGATTCTGTGATCCTCCACCTCAGCTTTCTAGAACCAGAAATCTGTCATATTTGTTCACTATTAAACAAGGTGGAGAAGTTATAGGTTCTAAATAATCTCCTCAATGTTTGCCTAGCATAGTAAGACACAATAATTCCCAATCAGATAGCTTGAACAGCATCATATCTTCATTGGCATGCTAGGCACTTAACGTTTTGCCAAAGCAATAGTGATTCAGGTTTGGGATACATATATGTTTTTTTTCTCTTCAGTGTATATCCACCAGTGAGTACACCCTGCCTGTGACAAAAACACAGAAGTGATTTGCTTCACATAACTCCTTTATTACTTTACCTTGCAATGCTGACAAGTACCAGAGCACAAGAGAGGCAGAAGGATAAAAGAGGAATTTGAAAAAAAAGTAAAAATTAAAAAATTAAAGCAGGCATCAGTTCACATTGTTTACTAATAATAAGGGATGTGCCTGAGAATACAAACTGATTCAGAGGAAATTACTCAGATCTCTAATTTTGGGATCTATCCATTTCTTTCCTTCTGGCAGCCTGTAATTCCCATATACTGAAGGCCTTCAATTTAATCTAATATTCAGTGATATATACAAGCTCTGCACTGAAACTGCTTGTCTATTTGACCTGTTTACCACAACCTAGAATGAAGTGTTCACAAGAAACACTGGAGTGGAATGATCCTGGGAAGTGCTTCCAGTTAAGTCTACCTCAATGGAAAGATGCTCTGTCAAGTCTTCATTGGGTTAGAGAGTCTTGTGTAATGGATCAGTTGGAGAACCTGGACCACAGCAAGAAGCAACAGCCATGGGGAATAATTAAAGCCATTGACTGGGTGAAACAAATAATTATGCTAAGTCCAAGTCCTTATATAAACATAATTAAGGGGCTATATTTGTTGAGCATCTGATGGTGATGGAGCACCAGCTTCTGCTGATGTTTGGGGTATACCCTACCAGCAAAAGAATCTGCTGTTGGGAAGATTTAGTGATACATATGATGCTTTCTGCTTGCCATCTTGGCTAAACTAGAGCCCTGTGAGGCTTCAAGGATAAAAACACAAGCTTCTTTGCTGCTTGAGCTAAACTGCCTGGATTTCTAGCTGAAATATCTGGGAGATGGGTCCTTTGTAAGACAGTTTGGGGGAGGATACTCAACACACACAAAGACTAATTGGCAGCAAGTAGAATTGGTAACTCCTACACTGTTGAGAAACTCAGGCTTCCAGCCAGTTTTGCTACTGCAGGAACTTAAGGACTTTGTGATGCCCTTGAAATCTCTTTCTGTCTCTCTGTGTCAGGTTGTAATTGTGACTTTTGGTCTTACTTACAGTCTAAAGCTCAGTGCTGGATTCTAGGAAGCATTTTACAACTTGTGAAAAATGAAGGGGATGTTTTGCTAGAAACATTGGTTGCATAGAGTCCTGTGCATACTGGAATTCAACTTGATGATTTTCTGAGTCCCTTGGCCTGGTAAAGGGCATCATCAAGAAGCATGGTGGAATCCCTACATGAGCAGATGCCTCTGTAAGAAAAAGCAGTAATATCTTCTGCTGCGGGTGCTGCAGGTGCATCTGCCCTGGCTAGCAGTCACGTTGCATGTCTAGAGTACAGAGAACCCAATGGCAAAATCTCTGTTGTGAGGCTCAGGGACATGTCCCCATGCAAGGATTTACATTTGTGCCTCAACAGCTTCCAACTGTAAATCAGAATAAGGCTTGTTTAATGTGCAGAACTCCTCTTTCCTGCTCTGTTGTTTCTATACAAGATATGTAAACATCTACTTGGGGTGCACCCTGGAGTGTCCTCTTCCACGGGAAAGAGATGGCTAAAAAGCACCTCACATAGCCAGAAAAGATGAATAACCCTGAACTAATTTTGGAGTAGGTTTGGAAACTGCAACTTTTTACAACCTCCTCACTTGTGACCTAAAGACATATAATTGTTTCTTTCTGCCTCTGCAACTCATAATTCAAAGCATTAGAAGCCTCGCACAGCTATTATTTTGAGAAATGTTGCTCACAGGTGATTACAGGTGGCATGCTGAGTATGTTGCACTTCTGTCAGGGCCCTGTGGACCCGGGAGTGGTGCCCTGTAAATAGTGCTTCATCATGCAAACGGGGATGTCACCTCAGCGCAGGCAGATGGTGGTATGAGTGGGCTCTAGGCATCACTATCAAGATGAAGTGAGACAGCACTTGTGACAACTTAATGCTGACTGAGTAACATCAACACAAGTCTTCTTTTCTGTTGTAGCTGTCTTAGGATGTCAGAAGATATGGATCTGAGATTGAAAAGACACTTTTGACAGCATAATGGCTGAAACAGTTTTGAAACATTTAAAGCAACAATAAAACGCAAAAGGAGAAAAAAGGATGAGGATAATGGGGTGTGACTTCTCAAAGGACATGAGGTTTCATTTCTCTTTGAATAATTTTGTGTCTTCAAAACTACTTCTTTTTGAAACTGCAAGTCAGAATTTTCCTGAAAAAGTCTGTCATGCACTTAGGGGTCTTCTGAGGGCAGCACTCCAGCTGCCCTTTTCACTGGAACACTCACCAGTTCTAGCTACACTGGTTCCACTTGCACAGGCATAAGCATTTTGAAAGATTTTTTGGGGATACTGATAGTTCAGTTGTCCTGTTCAGCTTCCTAAAATCATGACCCATTTCAAAACACATATTAAAATGAAATAATAGACATAGAACTGCACGCAGTCATCCACAGAAAATAAAAGAGGTGTGCAGGCCTTTAAACACAGCATGCAGCAGTCTGCCTCCTTGAAAACCTGAGAGGTCTTAACATGATTTTGGGCTATTGAAAATAGAGAAACAAAACCAAACTCTGAAACAAACCCCTCTGTTTCTGATCCTGAACTCTACAAAGAGGATCCCTCAATCCTCTGTAGGAGTAGTCCTTCAAAAAGAAGAGATAAATATAAAAATTGTGATTAACATTGTAGAAAATTTTGATTTTATCAAAATTAAAATGACTGTGATTTACATTATTTCAGACACCATGTTTAACCTGTGACTTTGTAACTGAAGACCTGCAATTTTCTTGGCATTTTTCTGCTTTTTATTTTTTGTTTATATTTTGTAAAATCTGTACATTCATCTCTCTTCCACCACCCCTCAAGAAAGTATTTCTTCGTATGATGATTAAGCAGGTCTTTAAAAATAAAGGAAAAACAAAATCAGAAAAAAATAAATAAAAGACTCTAAAATTTACATTTAAAATTCCTTCCAGATTTGTTGTATTCATTACTTTGATGTGGAGTTCAGAGGCTGTCTTAATACTGTATTTCTCCACTGCAGTGTGATTGGACTTTCAGAACACTGCTCCACACAAATTAAAGGGTGCTTAAAAAAAAAAAAAAAAAAAAAAAGTGGTTTCAAATTTATGCTGTTCTGTGGGGAGTAAAGTAATTAAAACAAATTTAAAAATCATTAAGAGAAATAGATAATGCTAGTTATTATTTTCTTTCCCCAAACATGTAAGCTTTCTTTTCTCTTTAGCACATTAATACGTTTTTCCCCCGTTAGAAATAAAAGCTATAGGCCCAGTTCTGTCATGGCGGTGAGCAGGCAGTTGGATACGGTAATGCATGCCTGAAGCCTTCACCAAGGATGATAAGCCTGCATGAATTTTACGAGTCTCAGTATCAAGGTTGCCCTCGCCCAAGGGATTTAAGAATAAGGGGGGAAAAAAGAGAAGGCAGATGTATGAATAACTGGCATTGTAAATCTTCACCGTGGCAACCTACAGCTAGAAAAAGTCTGTGATGGGTTCATGACTTGAGAAGAAAGCGACACAGCAGAATGTGAATGGATTTTCTTCAGCTACTTAATACACTGCTTAGAGCAGCTTAAGGGTGTGCGTGTGAGAGAGGATGCGTGTGAGAGAGTGTGTGCGTGTGTGTAAGGAGGGGGTTATCTGTGGAAATTTGTTAGAAAGAATTACGTGTTATACAGCTTGCTTGTTTTTTCTTTTTTTTTCTTTTTTTTTCTTTTTTTTTCTTTTTTTTCTTTTTCTTTTTTCTTTTTTGGGGAGGCTGTAGGGGAGGAGGAATACCATTTAGTCTCAGAATATAAATGACTGGATTTTGCTTGGGAAAAAAAAAGATGGTGGGGGAGGTGCACAGAATTATGCAGGCAAGTAACAATGAGCAAATTGGACCCTTAACAATACAGCACAAGGTCATAGCGAAAGTCACTGGAGTGGGGTGGTGGGGGTGGCTGGTGGTAGAAAACAGATCATGATAAATAGCTTCCCATTTTGCAAAATCTGGTAGTTAATGAAAATAAGATGCATTTGAGTTGTCTGTGAACACCTGATTTTTTTCCCCTTTCTCTCTCTCTCTCTCTCTCTCTCTCTCTCTCTCTCTCTCTCTCTCTCTCTCTCTCTCAGGTCCTGCTGATGTATGAAAGCAAAGCACTGACTCTAATTGTGCAATTATAAAACGGAAATGATGCAGGTTTGGCAACACAGAGAAAGAAGGCAGCTCAATAACATTGTTTAATAACAAGCAAATAAAGCTCAAAGGGGAAAGAGGTGACTATTTCTGCTTTAGACTCATTAAGGAGCCTGAAACATATTGTAAAAGAGTGATATTTAATTATGGGCTGGACTGATAACATGGAGCAGGGCCTCGCTGGGAGAAAGAGACCCCATGCTCCTAGGATCTCTCAGCTCCAAACATCAATTACTGTGATTATCTACCCGGTGCTTGGAAAACGCACCCGTCCCCGTGTTCCGGCAGCGACCCGTAAACAGGCATCGCGTAGGCAAATTTATGAGCACAGTCAGCTGGGGCCAGGTGGGAAAGCAAGCTTCCCATTGGTGACTTCCATGCAAAAGGAGGAAAGGAGCAAAAGAAAGAAAAATCTGTCTTCTGCACTACTGAAAGAACAATTTATTACTGAGCATTTGCAGGAGACAGCATTTGTTGCCCTGCTGCCTTTTTTGCTTCTGTTGGCTGTCTGAATGAGAAATGGGAGTATATTAACCAACTCATGGGTTACAGAAGACGGCTTGGCATGGGCCCATCAAACTTCGCTGTGCTAAGGCGAGTCAAAGGTCAAGAGAGCGTTAGCAGCCAAGATTTAGAACCGAGTGCATCTCTTTAACCTTAACTGCTGGGAATGGATGGAGTCACTTTATTTCTTTAGTCAGGAACTTGGTTGCAGTGAAAGATGTCATGAGGAGGAGGGTACCATCCAGCCTGGAGCAGATGGGAAAGTGTATAGCATAATGAGATGTAATATTCTTTAAGGGTCATGTCGATAAACTTAAGAAATGTGTATGCTGTGTTGCAGTTCCACTTTTACCATCAGCCCTAGAGGCTAGATATTTGCCCTAGATGTCTGTGCATCATTGCTAATACACCACAGACCAAAGAAATAGAGACTAACGATGCAAAGTAGGTGCCAAATCCATCCAAAGCCATTTAATCTTTCCATCTATTTGCACCAACATTATTTTCACTGAAGAAAATCCTTAGTAAATGGAATATACTAATGACGTGTGCACTGAACTTTGTTTTTAATGGCAGAGAGATTTCTCTGCCTGGAAAGACAGTGTGCAATGCATAGGCTGCAGTGATCTGGTTCACGGGGTTCTTGCCTGTCTGGCTCTGCCACAGGGTTATTGCACGACCTTGGACAAATCATGTCAACTCTGAGTACGTCTTTGTCCTTTCCCAGTCCCTGTGCACCTGTGAGGTTCTTGAAATAATCAAGATCTCTCTGTGAAATTTGCAATGTGCCCTTATTTACTTGTACTCTCTGTGGGCCATGGGAATTGGATAACCGCCTTGAGAGAACACCATTTCTGTTTATTCTCCTAAATGCAGGATGAGTACTTAGACAGCTTTAGGTGCTCAGCCTCTATGCCCTTCTGTTGTGGCTATTTCCAGACTCAAAGTGGACAGTTCAATAGTGAGGAAAAAGAGGCAAAGATATTCAAAAGTAAGTGCAGAATTCCTGGGATTGGGAAAGGATCACTGTTTTTAGGAAAAGACTGATGTTTTTCTCCCTACCTTTTGGGTCTGTGCAGCCCTTAGCACAATAGGGCTTGATCCATAACAGAATGAGTAAGAATGAAAGATTCAGTGAAGCATTTGTATGCTTCAGAAAACTAAGATCTCCATCAACCCATTGCGGGAGAATATCTACAGGGAGTCTCAAAGTACTGGTGGTAACTCTCTTAGCAGCTGCACAGCTGTATATTGCCTTGCCCTGAAACTATATATACAGGACAGATAAGGACGGAAAAGCTGTCATCCACACAACTGAAAGAGCACAACAAGGTACATTAAGATTGATCCATTCCCAAATCAGACATGACCTAGCAGGTTTATAATATTGGTCCTTAGCAACAACATACTCCATGTCAAGGAAAACTGCAGGAATAAAACTAGTTTATCAGTAATTAATAATGGGCAACATACCCTTGGCTCCCAAAGTAAGTGAGAATATTGGGGGGATCATATTCCCCCCTTATATAAACAGCAGCACATTGATCCTATATTTCAAATCAAAAGTATATGGGCTGGGGAGTGAATAAATAGGAGTGAAAGGTGTAAGAGAAACTGGTTGGTAAATAATAAGAAAAAGGGACTTCATGCTACTCTCACAGCTCTGAATTATAAATACATCTTCTGTATCCCTCCCCCACACACATGTATTTGTACAGGCACAATTTCAAAGAGCTTGCAAATGGTTTGGTCAGACACTGGACCACTAAAGATAAAGAGAACAATTAAGAATATTGCATAAAAATGAAGCAATTTCTTTGCATCTGCATTCACTATGGAGATGCCTTTCTCTAAACCAATTATTTTCAGATAATAAACACAAGGCGATATCAGAGATCAAGTTGCCAAAAGAAAAGAATCTTGAAGAAACTGACAAAGAAAAAGAAAATCACTAGGACAATCCATTGTGAAAGTTCTAAATAAACATTAAAATGGTCAATTAGGAGAAACACAGACTTCCATAAAAATGACCATATCTCACAAGATCTTCAAAAAGCCACACTTTCTTAAGCAATCTTAAGAATCACAGATCAATTGACCTTACTCCAGTGTAAGATAAAACATCTGAACCAATAACTACAAATAAAATATTTTAATAGGCCATGACATCAGAAAGCCAGACTGCCTGGTCTCTTAAAAGGAAAACTGTACCCTTCTGATTTGCTGAAACTCTTTGGCCAGCAAAGAGGAAAGCAGAGCTTTTCGAATAAACTACCAGGATTTTCAGAAAGACATGCCCTAACCAGGGGCCTGATGGAAGTTTAAGTTTCCCGCCTCTCATGCCTTTTCAGATGGCTGAAAGCACAGATCAGGAGGGCAGCTGAGTATTACTAAATCAGCTGAATCTTTATATGCATGAGTGAGACATCAAAGAAAACACAGACTTCCACTCAGACCTGCCTTTTGGATCCATGGGAGAGACTCCCAACAACAGCATCATTTAATATTTTAAATATCATACTGTTAAAGTTTTTACTTCAAACAAAAACACCCAAAGCAAGAGGGCCTCACCATTTTTTTTCTCCTTCTTTAAAACCTTGAGTTGTCTCTTTTGAACATCTCCACTGTAAATTTTTATTTATCAGTCAAATAATACTTGGATTACAGAGGAGATACAAAGGATGGCCTCAGGGTGTTCCTACAGTGCGAGTGGTAAGGGGACCAAATACTCTGAAGTCCACCAATGGTCTCTCAAAATCTCTGTGCACCCAGCCTGTGCTCATATTTATGCCTAACCTACTTTCCAGTCACTTTTTGTGCCGTCACAGAGCTTTTGGATATGCACCACTGGGGGCAGGGGAAATGTAGGAAAAAATCATGCTCCAGTTCTGTAGCTGTTCACCTGGTTCTTTTGCAAATTTGGCCCTGTAGTCCCTGTAATTCGCAAGTTGATAGACACTCAGGAGACTCCTAACTGCTAACACTCCTGTCAGCCATGTCCCAAAGAACAAAGGGAAGCTGAAGTATTTTTTAATTCTACCCTCTCAGCTCATCAACGCTGAGTTTACATAAAAATGTAAGAACATTACACTACACACGCTGCTAATAATCAGAAACTGAAGCTTTGAAGTTTCCCTATTTCTCAGCTACTGCCATGACAGATGCTTGCCAGAGAAAACTCAGGGGGCATTTGTTTGCAAGCATTTTGGCTAAGAATAGTGCCCATTGTGCCACTTAATATTTCAGCTATCTCTAGTGTAATCAGGGAACAGCAGTTACTTATTTATCTCACGTCTTGCTCCTTGCTAGCTACCTACTATCGCCAGCATGACCTCTGAAGCACACACATTAATTTTACCTCAGTATTTCTATAGCATCAATTAATAAAAACTGACTATGTTTTCAGCAAACGCACATGTACTGATAAATGAGGGTCCTGACTTAATTGCTCTGTAAATTAAGAGCTCACAGTAGTGACAATAGAGAATAGTTTTAATATTTAAAAACTCATTAAATTTGTGTACATTTTGAATAATTAAAGTCACACGGCCAGTTTAAAGAGCTAATTTAAGTTTAATTCTTAAATGTATATCACAGAAAAACTTGATCTGTTGAAAATTATTGGTTAATTTTCAGAACAACTTAATTCTGTTCTATTATTTCCCTAAAATTCTGCATTTATTTTATATATTTATCTGCCCCTTCTGCCTGCCAGAAATTCCTTGTAACTGCAGTTCTGTGATAGTGGGACCAAGCTGTAGTTGTGTCAGCTCTCTATCCAAAAATACAGTGTAAACCTAGTGTTAATAATGCATCTCTTTTCCACATTGGATTATAACTCCATATTTTAGTCCTTTAGATCTCTATCAGATCCATTTATTAGGTTTAAATAGTGGGTGTTTATGGAGAAAACAACTTTCTTTGTTTATGACTTGCAGCTGTGTGAAGATGCAGTCCAAATGCCCAAGTATGCATTATTTTGACAGAATTTGCCAGGGTCTATAGAAAGCATGGGTCCTTACAATTACGTAAACTTAGGGAAAGTCAAAGCTATACCTTCAAACTGTGGGTAAGCATTATTTCCTTTTCCACTCAGAACTCTCTCTCTCTCTCTCTTTCTCTCTCTCTCTCAAAGTGAGGTAATATTTTAAAGGACAATATCTGATTTCCTGACTGTCAGCAGAAGTACTGCTGACAAAAAATTGCTTCACCATCCTCACTTGATTAGTTTTGTGGAGTTCAAGGGGACAAACCAAACCAGAAAACGGTTCCCTTGCTGAAGATCATGCTCTGAATAGGACAGAAACAATTCTTAGCTATAGCAATTCACCTTTGTGCAGTTAACTTTTCTTTCTCCTGTGGCTCATATGTCAATCTTCATATTGTTACTAGTATTTAATCAGTGATTAAGCTGCCATAGAGTAAATACAGACAGATTGTGCTCCAACATTTCTATGTTCTTTCAATATTATGATGTGTAATATTCAGGTAGGTGCTTAGATATCAAAGTGATAGACACTTAATACCTGAAATAAATAGAATGATTCTTGCTGAATCGTTTCAAAGCGACTTAAGTGTCTACCTGTAGACAAGAAGATGAAGTGCTGTTCACAGACTTTATTAAAGAGGGGAAAATAGCGCAAATGTTATGTGATTATCCATATGCATTTAAAAAATTAATTCCTTTCTGGTTTTGTCTTCCCTGTGCACTGATTTTCTAAGAAGATTCTAGGAGACCAAGTTATGGGACAGAAGAGGAAAAGACATGACCTCAAGAACATCATGTTTGAACTGTTATTGCTGGATTGTCACAGAACCTGTGCTCCAAACTCTTAGTCCTGAGTGGTCCTATAGGAAAACTGAATTTCTGAAGTTGTTCAGGTGGGCAGAAATATGACACATCACTTGTGTCTACTCAAAACCACTCAGATATTGGTGTTGGAACACTTGAACTGTTCACATATTTTTCAACAATTATTTGCAGTGATCTTGTCTTTAATGTCAATTAGAAGTGAAGTAATCTCTACTTCTCTAAATTCCCTGCTTATTCATTCAGATTTCATACCTTAGCTGTTTTAGCCACAGTGACGGATGGAAAGTTACAGTCTGGTGATTCTCCACTGTAACCCAAAGTCTTTTTCAAGATTGTTGCTTCTGAGAACAAAATTCCCTATCCTACAAACATGCGCAGCATTCTTTCTTCAATGAGGTGTGCTTCAGTGAAACGGATTTTGTTTGAACTGGGGTTCAGTTTCCCAAGGGGTTCTAATCTCTCTAAGGAATAACGCTGCACTTCAGTCTTAGTGCCATCTACAAACTTTGTCAATCAGCAGTTCATGATTTCTCCATGGTAGTAGATAAGATGCTAAATAATAAAAGTTCACAGCTTATCTTTGTGAGACCTTGCTAGAAACACACCGCTTACAGCAATATTTGTGAGATCAGTTAAGTACTTTGAATCTATTCAGGGTGTGTCACATAAATTTTATTTTGCTCTACTTCAGTAAATCTACTCTGTGCAGGCTGAGTGATAAGCCTAACCTATATATGTCTACCACGTTGATACGATTACCTATAACAACCAGTCTTGTCATCCTCCTGTACCATGAAGTTCAGAGGTTGCGAGTGTTGTGATTAGCAGATCTGTGATTTGGCAGAGCCATATGTCAGCTTCTTCTCTACGGTACAAAAGGAACAAAGGCTACAAAGGCTACTTGGAGACCTCTGTTGCTACTGTCTGTCTTTAGGTATTGGGAGGTTTTTCCTGACCATGATAATACCTCCTGGTTTTCCTATTTATGCATATCCCTTGGGTAAGCAAAGGGGAAAAAAATGACACTTCAGATTATTGCTAACAAACAGACTTCAGAGTTTTCTGCTAGGGACAGAACTGTATTTAATCTAGACAACCTTTTTCTGATGGGCCCTACTACATTAAGCAGCCTTTCCAAGACATCATGCTTTCTTGCTTTTACAAATGTAAAACAAAACAAAACACAAGTGGAAATAACTAGCTAGTGTTTGCAATATTCTGTTTCAATGAGGGAAATGTGGAAATTTGTGAACTAAAATTAAATCTGAGTGTAAACCAGTAATGCATCAACACCATGAATTCTGAATGTACATGTTGTATTCAGTCCTCATTAGCTTTTCTTCCTTTTCAAAACCTGACTATATTCCTCAGCTTAACTTAAGAATAGTCCACACTTTATGGACAAGTTTTTAAAATCCATAACAGTTGAAGTGTTTTATTATTCCATGTAAAATACTGATTATTTCTCCATTCAAGTTCTTATAACATTTACAAAATTTGGTAACCCTTGCCTTAGTGACAGGGGGAAGAAACAGAAAAGCGACATCCTTTGCAGTCACACACAATACTTGTGTTTAAGCCATGTATTTCGTGGTGATACTAATGTGATAAATTGTGAGGCCACACAATAGCTGGCAGCTTTCAGCAGTGCACACTCGAGGATAAGAAAGTGAGGAGTGCACTCGAGAGCTAAAGCTTTAGGGGAAGTTAAGCAGGCAGACTACAATTACCCAGGAAGAGTCACAACGAGGAGAAAGGAATTAACACCCATAGTCTTGTGAAAATTGCTTATGATCTGTAAAGGCACAAATTGGCATACTAGCTTGACTTTTTTTGGTGAGACAGCATAAACTAGTGGAAGATACTTCTTAAAATGGGTCTGAGATTTATTTCCAGTATCTGTTTTGTTATTTATTTATTTTTTTCCAATCTTCAAGGAAGACTGCAGGACCTGTATAGAGATTCAATGCTAGTGTAGAAATCCTGTCACATGTTGTCAGTCCCAGCTCCGGGGCCTTACATCAGGAATGAGAATCTCTACATTGCCTGGTAGCACTTGCACAACACCTGGATTTTCTGAATGATGTCTTAAGCACTTAACTCTTTGTTTGTTGTGCTATTCTTAGGTAATGAGATGTGTCAAAATCAAATGTAAGGCAATAAGGCTCTGTAGTGTTACCTGATCGAACATGTTTAATACAATTAGGACCAAAATAATGTGTTCATAATAGCAGCTTGAAAACATGTTTAACACAAGTAGTAAATAGTGTGAAATATATCAATATACACAATCCACTGTACAGGAAAGAAAAAAAATGAGGTTAAAATCATACAGGGTTTGTGAGATTCAGATGGAAAAAGTCCATTTTCTGTGGTGTTTTGAGGGTATTCTGTGGGAAACTGCTATTTTATATTAAGTATTAGTACTCAAATTTTACAGCCATGGGAACCTTGACAGATGGATAGACAGGTATATTATTGTATTATACTCAGTAGGATACCTCCATAAGGGACATTAAAAGAAAACAGAAGCCAGAAATTTGCTAATATATTACATATATGTTAGAAAACAGAACCTTTGTATCAGCCACCTGTGTTTCATTTAGAGTAGGTTTTTTTTGATTTTTTTTCCTATGTTTTTATTTTAACATTGTTTTTGTCCTACATTGCACCCCCCCAGTATCTTCCCAGTTCTCAGACATTCAGACCAATCTTTTATATGCCCATCAAAATTTTCATAGCTTATCATAGCTCATTTACATATTCACTGATGATGTTATAACATTGTCAGGAAAAAAATAATAAAAAAGTCACTGACAAAAGTTAAATAACATGTATTTTAAAAAAACACACAGTATTTTAAGATTATACATGTATTTTAAGATTATGCATCTGTATAAAATATTATGTAGACACAAGTATTTATAAATATTATACATATAATTTTGTATAAATATATAAATGTATATAAACATCCATTTGTATTTGACATTTGCTGTTCCACCTTCATCCTGGCCATTATCATTCTAGTAATGGATCCTGTTGTGCATTAAAATTCCCATTGTGGTCCATTACCAGTTCCTTCATTGACAGCTCTATTGCTTCACGAGCTATTGTGATATGTATGACATTGATTAGAGACACTGGATACACATTAGCAACATCACAACTTGCATAATAAAAAAAGGTGTTGCTCCACGGTGTATAATGAAAATGGGCACAAGGCTGCGTAACCCACCACAAACCTCCATATTGGGGTCCCAGGGGCATCCCTGCTCTCTTGGGGGGTTTAGCCAGCAGGGTTAGGGCCAGCTGCAAGCTGACATGGCCAAGGGTGGAAGGGGTGCTGGCTGTGAGGCCCTGCCCTGACACCTTCCTTCAGGAGACTCTGGCCATGAGGACTGCATTTATGGAACCTTGACAGGACACCAGCCATAGCTGTAGCAAACTGTTAGACTCCTATTTTTTTTTCCCTCTCTTCCTTGCAGTTAACATGCCTCAGTAAAAAAAAAAAAAAAAAAAAAAAAAAAATTGGTGCTACCAAACAAGTAGCACTTTGTGGCAGCCTCCTCTGCCTGAGTTTCCTCCGTGTCAGCAACAACACCTTTGGTGATAGTGTTCTTTGGGGTTTGATCAAAGTCCCTTAAAATGAACAGGAAGCTTTCCGTTGACATTACTGAACTCTGATTCAGACCTGAACTCTGATTCAGACACAGAATGCAGTAACATGACAGATGTATTGCTAGAAATTTATGGAAATCTTTGAAGTGCTGTGCTCCAAATACATGAATTTTGTCTTGGGAGAGTTCAGGTAGGAGCAGCAAGGTAACAGGACCTCCCAGCCAAAAGAATTACTATGTCAGTGGTCTAACTCAACAGTGCAAGTTGTCAAGAGGCCACTAACATAACCAAAAATATGAACTCTCAAAGCATCTTCCTAACCCTGTAGTAAAAAAAACAGTGCTTCTGAAAGAGCTCAAAGGCCAGCACAAGAAAAACTAATTAATTAACAAAATGTTCAAATTAACAAAATGGGGAAAAAAAATAGAACTGAGGCAAGGATACACACAATGAAAAAGTGATAAAGATACTAGTGTTCTGCACTTGTAATTACTTCCTGATAGAAGTAGAACAGAGAACATAGAGAAATGTTACTGTTCATATCAACCCCCTTCCCCTTTGCTTTAACACTCTCACAACCCATATTATCTTCAGCAACTTCAGTTGCCAACAGGCTGTCCCAAATGGGTAGTATTTTCATCTTCTTTGTCTTTACCTTCATCAGGGATGTTGTTGAATGCTCAAAACTCTTGTTTAGTGCAGATCCCAAGCCTCTTCCTACCTTTTCTTCCTTCTTGGTTCTGGTTCATTCTCTTCTATCTAGTTAACCCAGCCAGGTGAACAGACTGAATTTACCCAAGCTGGGGTCATTTAAAGCCTTATAGTTCTCACTCCTACCTGATTAAATTCTTTTGTTGTCTACAAATTTCAGATACATTGCTTACCTTCTGATATTTCCAGTCCTCCACCATTTCTCTTTCCCATTTGCCTGGACTCTGACAAAAGAGGTCCTTGCTCATGTTCTCACTGCAATTCACTGTGCAAAGTGTGCTGTACAACATACTTTTCCCTACATTCTTCCAAAAATCTTGTAGGAAGGAGAATGAGCAGTAAAGGAGGACCTATTTTTTTCTCTTTCAGAAATTGCTCAGGCTGTTGCTGCTAACCTGTGTACTACCCTAATTTGGGGCACTTTTCTTGCCATTTATTAAAATAGTGTTAAAAGTTATACAGGAAACTGTGTGGAATAAATTCTTCCCTCTCTCTTTACTTTTTATTTGATTCTTCATGCAGTGGATCACTGTCTTGTTGCAATCTGTTTTCTTTTTTCCCTGTTAACTTCCCAAAGTTCTCTGCTAAGAATAAAAAAGACCTGATAGAAGATGAATGTCCAATTTCTACCCTGGTTGAAAGATACATTGACTATGTTTTGTGTAGGTAATAAATGCTGTAAGACTGTAAGTTTCATTCTTTTTCCAGATTTTTTTTTTTCTTTCCCATGGAGCTTTGCAGTTGTTAGATCCTAAATCTCACCCATTGTGTTCACGAAGTAGGGAAACCTCAGTCTGTATTCCGTTTCAGCCCCCACTAAAATGCACGCAAATGGTGTTGTTTCCAACAAACACACTTTTCCACAATGCCACAAATTGAAAACACCAAGCTTGTTCCACAAAAGCAGCCACACAGAGCAGCTGGTAACCCCACGATTAGCAAGCCATTTAAGCTAGTGGCAGCAATCCCTCAACTCTCAGCCCTGGACATCAGCCTCTGTGGCCTGATTCTCTGCTTCGTGCTCATTGTCTCTCTATCCCAATCAAGGTCACAAGTAACTTGTTTTTACAAATGCCATCCTGCTCTGAGTTTCCACCTGAAATCATCTGAGAGGCTGGTAAAATAGTAAGAGCATATTAAGCATGTAACCATGCTTAAAGTAAATTTGCATCATTATACAAACTGTGTGTATCACACTACATTTTTACTCTATTGTATCATACAACTGCTGTGCTGAGGGTTTCCAAATACTGCTTGTTTTTCACAAAGCAGATTTTATCTGTTAAGAAAGTTTTTTTTTTTTTAATTTTAGTTTTTATTTTTATAGAATACTGAGAAAGAGTTGAGAGAATTATTATTTTCTTAATCTAACATGTGCATTTCCCTTGTTTTGACATTCTCTCTGGGGACTGGAGGACTTGAAAAGAAACACAAATAAGTGAATGAACAAAAGAAATAAAGTTTTTATATTATTTTGTTTTGTTGTTGTAAAATCCAATCTGTTGGATTTTTCCGTCCTTAGGATCATTCAAATCAATATAAACGTGAATCCCAGTAAAATATTGGAAGGAATGCACAACTGGAATAAAATTTAGAGCAGAGATACAAGACACTTCTAGAGTTCATTCTCTGAAAATGTATTGACAAATAAAAATATAACAATATAATTTTTCTGTCAGCACCACAGCAAATTACGCAGCATTATCGTTCAAATTAAATGAAAAAGCAGGATTGCCCAGAGATTTGCAGTAGCACACCTAATTAATCCCTTGGTAGATGATATTTCAATAAATGAACTATTTGGAATTAAAAAAGTAGTAATAGAAATATTTAACTAAGAGGACCAGGGCCATTACTGAAATGATGTCATACAATTTGGGAGGCATTGTCATGTTCAGTAAATTAGCATGGCCTAACCACAGCAGAAAATTTCCTTGAGCTGCAATAAAGACTAAATGCTTTCAGACTCCCATGATCCTTTGTAGTCATCATTTTAAAGCACTGCCTTAGTGAGCTAAACCTGTAAAGTTTTCTTTTGAGCGGCTGTGAGTTGATTAGATCTATTTCAGCCTAGTAGTGGTAATAGGCTCCTCTCTGTGAAACTGCTTAGCCTCTGCTCCCCTGGCAGCTGGAGAAACTGGAATTAATCAGGTCTGCTGGGGACTTCTTCAGCATCTCCGCAGGCCAGCGACTCTGGAATCATTTACTACAGAATCTTACTGTCAACTCTTTGTCATTTAGGCTTTTGATTATGCTTGCTTTCTTCAGAAAAAATGGAAATGGGTGACAGATTATCCTAATGCAGAATTTCACTAGTTACTTTTATAGGCATCTATTATACTCCTTTGTACTGTCCATGAAAAGAATGTAGGTGTGTGCAAGGATTTTTAGGGGCAGAGATATGAAGAGTCTGCTATTGAAATTAACATATTTCTTCTAATTAAAGTATTTTTCTTCCTAATAAAGTGACCCTCCCCCCTCAAATAACAGCATATTGTCACTGGCACAATATCTGGATTTTCCCTCTTTTTCTTAAAAATTGATAGCTGGAAAAAAATCTTGAATATTATTACTTACATGGCTAATGTCCAATAAGTATAACATCTAATAAATATACCATAGATTTAGGCTGTTTTTAGGTGCCTTAAATATGAACCTTAAGAATAAATGCATATTTACATAGGCAACTAACTACTCTGCTTCAGTGAAAAGGAAGTAAATAGAGTAATAGAGTAAGTAAATAAAACAATGAAAAAAAAGACAGTTAAATCTGCCTTCTTTTCAACATTTCATCCCGCAACAACATGGTTCTATAGACTTTCCGCATTGTCAATATAGTCAATGGGTAGTCTGGTGCAGTCTTTAATGAAATCATCACCCCTTTCAACATTCAAAATTCTGAGTTTTATGTTACAAACAGTTATACACTGTGATATAAATCACTTTATATGAGAAGTAATGGTGCATGAAATTTTGAGAATCAAGCTTTTCATAGGTGCTATAGAGAAATATTATACAGCAAAGTGTTGAAAATTTGATCAAAACTGGTGATTTATAAGAATTGTCTGTTTTATACACATATATGCATCTAATAACATAAAGATATATATATGTTTTTGAATGACTAGTCCTCAGTACACTCTCTAAGGAGTTTGGCAAAAGAAGTTTTCCACAAACAATAAAGAGAACAAACTGTTTCTTTTTTCTTTTATCTTTTTCATATTCCTTTTTGCTTCTTCTTTGTTGCTGTTGTTTCATTTAATTTCATTCTAGAAAGCAGATTTAAACAGGAGTTGCCATAACATGTTAAATACATTGAAATTTTCAAACTGATTTTTTTTTAACAAACCCATTTAAAAGAAAAAAAAAAGGAGCGAAGCACTAACAAGTGAAAAATGTCTATGTTGTATGAATGTCAACATACCCAAACTGTTTCATTATTAATATCAGACAATAATAATAATTAATAACAGACAAAAACCTCCATTAGCTTGCCTCCAAACAGAAAAAACCTTTCTCCTTATGTCAATTAGAGACTGTGCAACTCCAGCATGCTCAAACTCTGAAGCTACGAGATATGAAGTGCACCTGCTCCTCATACATCACCTCAGTTCCACATTTGTCCTTGTCTACTGACTTGAAAACTGGCATCAAAAAACAGAGGTCTGATTTTCTGCTGACAAATAAACACAGTAGTTCATACAGGCTGGGCCGAGATGAAGAACAGTGTAGTTATGTCAGTTAATTTAAATGAACTTGGTTTCTTCACCTAGTTTTCTACTGGGATGAGGGGTTCTGGCTAGAAACAGCTGAAAACTTGAACCTGATTCTTAGGCTACCAGGTTTGTTTCTGTAGGGACTGGCACCGTTGTTGCTTTGCTCCCACATTGTCTTTTACTGTGTAACAGCACGACTGTTTTTTTGGCCCCTTCCTTCCAGCTGAGTGGGGCTGTACCCAAGTGATCTCTGGAGATTTCCCCAGTGCTGCTTGGTCAACAGTCTTCAGTAGCGTGCCTCCTACACCCACACTGATCCCCTCACATTCACGTGCCTCCATACAATACAGCAGGGACCATAAGGCTAGGGTGCTTTGGCTTTGCCACTTCCACAATAAAGCATACATTTGACAAAACTGATGCAAGCAAAATAGAAAGAGACTCATTAGCTGAGGCATTTAACACAGAGTGGCATGCCACCTGGAAATCACCCAATGCTAATGCTGCATCTTAATATGTTCAGAGTCTTCTTCACCTTTTCAGGAAGCGAAAAGAAAGAAAGAAAGAAAGAAAGAAAGAAATAAAGAAAGAAAGAAAGAAAGAGAGAGAGAGAGAGAGAGAGAGAGAGAAAGAAAGAAAGAAAGAAAGAAAGAAAGAAAGAAAGAAAGAAAGAAAGAAAGAAAGAAAGAAAGAAAGAAAGAAAGAAAGGAAGGCAGGAGGGAAGGAAGGAGGGAAGGAAGGAGGGAAGGAAGGAAGAAAAAAAGCAGTTAAACTGCAGCTGTTTGGTGTCTAAATTTTGAGAATTATTCCCAAATCGTGAGTTTTATATGATAACAAATAATCCAAGTCTGAGAAATCACAGACTGTTAAACACACTAAATAGGCCAGGTTTATTCTGTTAATGTTCATTTTCTCTTTCTCTACTGAATACTTGCCCTTCTTTTATCCTTAGACTACTGTGGTCATTTGTCAATGACAATTTGTTGAGTTTGGATGTGTTCCTCTTCTCAAGAAAAGGACTTCAGATTAGATCTATACAAATATTGAGGCAGCTAACCTTGGGAAGTGTCCACTGACATCACCATTCTTAGCTAATTGCAGATGTTCAGGACTCAAGTAGTAAATATTTAACAAGGGGTGAGGGGAGGTCTCTCTCTTGTCAGTATGCCTCCCAGGTACTCAAGATACTGTGTTATTTTAAACAAAATGCTATATATTTTACACAAGATCTGCCAAATTCTGTGCTGCAGATGTTCAGACCCTGTTTCATATTCTATTGAAACACGTGAAAACAGGTATTATAAAGTTGTTACTTCAAAATGCAAAGGTCAACAAAAATTCCTTCTACATTGTTAACAAACTACCTCTACGTCATCTTTTCTACACAGCTTATTTTATAACAAAACTATGCGTTACAATATAAATTGTTTAGGGTAAGCTGATTTTAAAAATTGACTACTGAAAATAACTCCATCTGTTTTGGCAGTGACTGAATGGGTGTTTTGCAAAAGTCTGGGTGAACTCTAAGCTCCAGCAAACAGGGCTAGGTAAATCTATAGTGGTACACAAAAGTCATTTCTGGCTTCTTTGAATTTGGAGAATACCTCTTTTCATCTTCTGCTGTTGCTCTAAGGTTCATGGAACTATCTTTTTCGCTCTGGCCCTATTTCTTCTGTGGCCTGCTCTTACCAGCCTTCCAGTTTCAAACAGATCTTTTAGCTTCTGTATTATTATCTCTGTAGTTTCAGGAAAACAAACTAACAAACCAAACCTTTATCTATCTATCTATCTATTCCTCCCAGAATATGCAATTCTATTTTCTTCTACCATTTACTTGTGTCAGGAGTACTTCAGACGTGGTAATCTAATCTGAGGACCTGTAAAGATGATCTTTTCTCCACAATCACTCATCAAGCACAGCACAGCCTTTTACAGTCACCAAGATTCCAGAAAGACAGAGGAAAACAGGAAGAATCTTATACCAGGAGGATATGAACAATGAGGAAGAGCCTGAGCATTGACCAAAGTTCAGGATTTTATTATTGGTGTATGTAACATCGAATTCCATCTTTCATCTACTAAAAATCTCACAGTTTTATATTAAGAATATGTAATTGCAATACCTTTATCAAACTTAAAAATTATATAATACAGTAAAAAAATCATTTCAGACTTTGACCTCTGTAGTAACAGGAAAAGATTTCCATGATTTTTATTCCAACAACATGTATGTGGACAGCCATATAGCTCCTATAAGCCTAGAGTTTTATTTTTTATTTTTTTCCTGATAGATATTTTTTTAATAAGTAGATACAGTAGAGAAATAAAGAGAGACATTGGAGCTTCAAATTAAAAGGGAGCAATTAAGAAGGGTAAGACTTTTGAACTGAATTGCTCTAAATGAACCGGGAGAGGTGCAAATCAGTCATTATAAAAATTATATAATTTTAGGTCTTAGGTTAAGTTCTGTGAACTGTTTAATATCATAATTGGCTGCTGCCAAAATCGTCAAGTTGAATGAAGCTCTAAGTTTAAAATGTCATAAACTCTCAGCATAAAGATTTATATAACACAGGTATCTGACCTACCACCACGTGGCAGGATGTATTTGTTATGTCTTATTTGACTTTTGCAAATGAAAAAAATGGCTAGGGAAAGGAAACATACATCTTCTGGATAATATCAAAACACTATGAATCTAGACTGATATCTGTGCGATGTGTTCAGAAATCTGTGATAAACATAGTTGTTTCTTATTAAAAAATCAGATCTGATACTCCAAGTGGAGAATTTGTGTGTTTATTATCATGAATGAAGGTGGTTAATGTCAAATCTCAACAGTGTGTATTTACCAAGAGTTTAATAAAACATTTTATAAACTAAGTGAACTCTTTCTGAGGTTTTGCAGCCATTCAATGGCTGTAACACATACATATCTTCTGTATAGAAAATTCTTTACACTGATGATCAAAACTATGGTTGCACTTTAATAAGCATCTGCTTATTAAAATATAGAGTCAAATTATGATACCATTCAGTAGCCTAGAAAAAGCACAGTGTTGCACAGTATTGCAGTGAGGTGAAGGTTAGGACTTTGAAACACTAGCTTGAGAACTGAGGCAGAATGTACCCACTCCTTCAGGAAAAAAAAAAAAAGTAGATCTTGGTGAGCTACCATGCAAAGAGATGTAAGCAACACTCACTGCTTGCTAATAGTACACCATAGCTAGCTTACTCTCCTATTTTAACATGGAGAAGGAAGAACTTCTAAAAATATCTGTGCTCTTTCTGCACACTGGTGGCTCATTTGGTGAACAAAGAAGTAGGGAGAGGAAAGATGAATAAAAGACTGAAAGTTAAATGGCATGTGAAGGTGCATCCTTGCCATTTCGTGTCACAGAAGTGGTATCTATTGAAGTTACTTTTTTTTGGGAGAAACACAAAAGTAAATAGGAAAATATTTCCAACTGTTATGAGAGTGGTGGATGATCTGTTCCTGGACTACAGGCTATGAAAAACTATCTGAAGCTTTGTACTCATGTCTTTCATGTTTCCAGTAATTTCTACAGATGTATTTCTTCACTATAAAGAAAAGCCAGAAGCCAGTAAGTACCTACTGCCTATACAGGCATATATATTCATGTTATGAAATCCAAGGTAGCATTCATACAGATATTCTACTTAAACTCCCCAAAACGGTTACATTTCTACACCATATCTTTCTTACAATCACTTTTCTAAGTAAATAACAACTTAGTGGCCATTTGACTCTCACATGGGAGAAGAGGAGGGTTATATAGTTCTGCACAAGAGAAGTCGCAGTCACAAAACAGTTTTATGTAAATGTCACCCTTTGTATAAAAGCACTGAAAATCAAAGCTCTTAGAAAACTGTCAGTCTGCCCACATTTACCTTCTCTTCCTCTTTGCCTTATTGTGTTCCTGTTAATAAACCCACTCCCAAACAGCTGCATTTCTGAGCTTTTTCTTTGGTCACTGGGACCTTTCCTCTTCTACCTTTAGGAGCTGAACTTCTAAAAATATGTTTTTTTTTTTTTTTCCCAACTTCTGCCAAAGTCAAAGCAATGTACTCCTTCCAGACAGCCCTAGATTCCCTCTTGACCTTTTCCTTTCCTTTCCTTTCCTTTCCTTTCCTTTCCTTTCCTTTCCTTTCCTTTCCTTTCCTTTCCTTTCCTTTCCTTTCCTTTCCTTTCCTTTCCTTTCCTTTCCTTTCCTTTCCTTTCCTTTCCTTTCCTTTCCTTTCCTTTCCTTTCCTTTCCTTCCCTTCCCTTCCCTTCCCTTCCCTTCCCTTCCCTTCCCTTCCCTTCCCTTCCCTTCCCTTCCCTTCCCTTCCCTTCCCTTCCCTTCCCTTCCCTTCCCTTCCCTTCCCTTCCCTTCCCTTCCCTTCCCTTCCCTTCCCTTCCCTTCCCTTCCCTTCCCTTCCCTTCCCTTCCCTTCCCTTCCCTTCCCTTCCCTTCCCTTCCCTTCCCTTCCCTTCCCTTCCCTTCCCTTCCCTTCCCTTCCCTTCCCTTCCCTTCCCTTCCCTTCCCTTCCCTTCCCTTCCCTTCCCTTCCCTTCCCTTCCCTTCCCTTCCCTTCCCTTCCCTTCCCTTCCCTTCCCTTCCCTTCCCTTCCCTTCCCTTCCCTTCCCTTCCTTTTTTTTTTTTTTTCTGCTTTCTTCTTTTCTCATCTAGATAGACACTATTTGGAAATCCACTCTCTTTCACCTGGGACCTAGTTCCTAATTAGCTTTTGCCATTCCAAAATACAAACAAGAAAAACACTAACATAAGGAGTAAAGATATACTTTCAGAACAATGAAAGCACCACATTTATGCAGTAAATTTCTGGACATATACCTATCTTTTTGAAGGTATTAATTTTATTTCAAAAAGAAGGATTTTTTTTTTTAATGTTTAAGTTCACCAAATATCAAAACAGAAAACCTGAATGAGTAAATAAAGTGACCAGCTGTAGTGAGTAGTGATAATATTTATTTTAATTTCATTTTTCAGTTTTTTTTTTTTTTTGGTAACATATCTCTTCCTCAACTTATTTTTCCTGAATAAACAAGACACAGAGACTTAACAGATGCCACAACCAGGCAAATGTACATCTCTCCTGTAATTTTTGGAGCACTCAGATTCACTTACAGCTCTGTGGGGCTTAGAATGTTTAGTCTCACTACAGAACTTACAATTTTTCTAGTGCCTGAGACCTGAGCAGGGTTAATGACAAATGTCTGCTTCCTTCTTTCGCTAAGTTCAGAGGTGGGGGTTGATATGGAGAAACTCATCTGCAGTCCCAGCTTGTAAAGCAGAACACGCCCCCCCCAACCACCACCACCAACAAAAAAAAAAAAAAAGAAAACACTGTGCACAAGAATGCCAAAGCTTTTCCGTTTGCTTTCAGGAGTTAAACACCAGAATTAATATTATAGGACAGATGATTCAGAGGGCTGGCATGCAAATGTTCATAACAATTGTCCCACTTTGCTCCAGTTCCTGTTTATTACTTCATATTCTTTACTGTATCAGTAAATCCCTTCAAGGCTGTTGTTATTATTGAAGAGAGGCCCACCTGGGAATGTTTAGGTCCTTTAGTAATAGCCTTAGGCCCAGATCTAATGTCTGTTGAAATAGGATTCACTGCTTAGAGGAAATACTGATGACAATTCGTTAGGGCATCATAAAAAGAAATCTGTTTCAACTCAGGAAAAGGCTGCTAAATGTGTGAACAAATATTGTAGGCTAGCCACTTACTGTATAGAGACTGCAGGACATACAGTTGTCCCATAGTCCAATTTTCCTTTAGCTGCTTGCTAAGTCCTTTAAACACATACACACACACACACAAAATTCATAATGTTTTAAATTATAATATAAATCTTCTGATCTGCTATTAATATAATTCCTGTTGCTGTCTGAAGCTTGAGACACATGTGTAATTCTTCAATAGTATCCAGCGTGTTATCTGGAAGGTCTCTTTTTGCTGCTGCATCAATGCAAACCAGACTACACCCAGGCGAACAAAGGAAATTTAACTTTCATAAGTTGGTTTTAAAAATGCATTTACTTTGACTGCATTGAAAGAATCTAAAAAAAGATGAAAAGCATCTTTAGCATGCCAAAAACATCTGGTTTCATATTTTGAGACCAAAAGGAAATTGCATGAAGACTAAAATCTTGTTTTGATTTATATTATTATTGGAGGGCTGAGAAGCTGCCAGTCATAAAATAAAATTTTATGATGATAAATAAATAAGGAAAACAATCTGACAAAACATGTTGTGGAACAAAGCTCTATTTCAAGTTTAATTAACTGATAACAATGTTTATGATAGAAGAACTGTGCCACCAATTATACAGCTAGTAAACGCATGCTACCAATGCAAAGACTGGCCTATAAAAGTCTGGCTAAAAAGGTTTCTCCTGCAGCAAAATACTTCCTAACACAAAAGAGAAGGTATTCTTCATGTAGTAAATCATGCAGCAATTAAGACCTCTTTGAAGACGTTTATGAGTAGGTCTTTATAGATTGTATGACAATTGCTTTGCTTCAATAGTGCATTGTAAATTGCACAATGGTAGTAGTTCCTGCTCTCTAATATACCTACTGATAGTGTCTGCAGGAACTGACAGTTTAGAAATCGTTACAGTATAGATATATCTGTGGAGAGAGAAGCAAAAATAAACGTTTTCATCTCTGCAGCACTTTGCCTTTTTCCAAAAGCTTGTATGCAATTGTAACAAAGTGTTCCAGCAAGAAGATTATTTTAGAAACACAGAGATCAGCTGCGTACTGCAGGGAGAAGTGATCCTTAATCATACATGTAAGAGTTCAGTCTCTTTTCTGGTAACAGAGGCTTGCATTTTAAATTGCTACATACTTCCAGTCCTTGTGGTTTGAAGATGCTGGGATCACAGCCATGATACGCAGTACAAATCATTAACTTTCAGTTTATGCTATACTATAATTTGCCAGTTACTGTATAAAATGCAATATACAAAATACAAGATTTTGTATTACAGATATTATGAATCACTTGCTAAAATAATACTGACATTTCTGCGGATAGGTTAAAGAAGCTTGGCTCATATTGTGAGACTTCTCCATTTTCAACTTCTGGAATAATACACCACATTTGGGAAGCCCTGACTCTGGCTAGCTGTAGGAATAGTACATTAATAATTCAGATCACATGCCTTGTCATAGCCTTTCACCCCATTAGCTGTAACTGAGCACTAAACTCTTGGTCATACATCAACCTCAGTACAAGTCCTGATCGTCCCTTCCCTGCCATGTTCCACCTTAAAAACACAGCCCTGCCAAACAAAAACATTCAAGTTACACATTAAGTAATATGGGAAGGAAATATAACAGCCTTCTCACTCATCTAGTTTGGGGTTGATTTTTATTATTTGTATACATGTTAAACTCCTACTTTTTTTCACCAATGAAATGAACCTAGGGAGGTTATGCTTCTCTCGGTTTCCTCTGTGTGTATGTGCATGGAAGATAACATCCTGCCTACAGTCCTGAAGGGAATTACTATTGGCATGTTTCAACTCATTATCTTGAATCTTAATCAGCCGATGAAAAAAAAATTAGTTCCATCATCTGATGAAGGCCCAGCATGATGAGTCAAAACATCCTGATCGAGACTCCCAGCTGCACTGAATGGGTCTCTACAAGTTATGCATATCCTCACTGCATTCTTATAATCATTCAGTACATCTCTGTCTTCTCTGCACCTCCAAAATAACAAAGAGCCATAGGACATTAGGTCATGTGCAAGACTGTCATCTGCCTCAGGTATTTGGTGTCCACCTCCTCCCAGTCTTCAGAAGAGTAGGTTTTCCAACTCTTACTTTGCATTACTTCATGAAAACAAATTATGAAAGGACATTGTCAGTTTTGTAATGTGGTCCAATCACTGCTATGACTACAAACATCTTTAAAAATATACCTTTAATACTATGAGTATCTGAATCATTCCAGTAATGTTTATGGTTTGGGGAATAATATTTTCTAATTGGAAAACCAAGAGAAAATATTTTTTCCTCAATATTGCTTTGTACCTAAGGTCCACACATAAAATGAGAGCAAGTACCTGCTAGAGAAGAAAAGCAAAAACAGATTGCATATAAAATTGTAAAAATTAAAAAAAAAAAAAAGGAGTTAAAATAAGTTTATCTTTTCATACTCTTCAATAATATCTGCAGGTTCTCCTTAGAATAATAGTAAATAAAAGAGTTTAACACAATTATTTAGCATAATTATTTATTTTTAAATAACTTGTTCCATCAAGTTGCCACATTTATCTGGGGGGAAAAAAAAAAAAGTCTGTAGCTTTTAGATCCCTTTTGATTCCTTGATGCTACTATATGTCCAAATAGCCATGTTGCTCCCTTGCTCCTTCCTTTCCCTTGGAGTCATAGCTATGTGGCAATCTGCATAGTAATCATACCATACAGTTATCCCTGCATTAGTGACCTCCAGGCTGCATTACTGCAACTCAGACCTAGAAATTAAGCCGTGTGCCCTGAAAAAGCTCCACATGGATGAAAATACAACAGAATGTCTGCTTAGCAAAGCAAATTGCCACATTTATCCACTTACGGGTCTCCATATTGATATTTAAACCTCTCAGTGTGATATGAGATCTCTGCCTCGCTGCCTACGAGATCACTTCCCTCCACATGGCTGTGACCTGTCATGGTATCTCTGTTGCACTGGAACCATGAAACTGCTGGAGAAAAGGAGGGAACATGGAATAGAGGACACACAGTCTTCACAGAAGTCACATCAAATCTTCAGGTTTTGTGACGAAGAGAAGCGGAAAAGGCAGACCTCAAAACTCATGGCCCAGTGCAAAACTCATCTCTGACTTGCTTTTCCCTTCACCCACACAAATATGAATCAAGCTGTTTTTCCTCTAAACTAGTATGAAAGAGAAATTGTTATTGTCACGATGATGAATAAGAGAAGAGTGGAAGAAAGGAGGATGCGTGGATCACATTGATCTCATCTGGGGTGACATTAAGAGAAGATAAAATTAAAATGAATTTTAAAATTTCCTGAATAAAATCTGGATGATGATACATGATCTTTTGTGGAAACCTTCACTCAGATATCTGTAAGTCTTTCCAGCATCTTACATTCATGATCTTTTTCTGAACTAACATCTTGGCAAATGGTCATCTCACCAGTACTGTGCTAGTAAGAAGAGATAAAGTAAATAAGAATGCAAAATACAGAGGAAACTCCACTTAAAACACTTGGGGATTCTCAAGCATAAACACTGTAGAGATGCAGCACACAATTGTAAGGATGAAGGCATTGTCCTCAAGGCATTCGGAAGGTTTGTGGGATATAATTCTGATGATAGCTGAATAAGATTGCTATCTTCTAAAAAATCTAAAATATAATAAATATTATCTTTAGCAATGTCATTACTATTGTATATGCTATTAAAAATAAGTATATATCATATTTTTTATTTTTATTTTATTATTTTTTTAATATGTTAAATTCTACAATAAGCAGTGTAATCAGAAAACAGAAATAAGAATAGAAAAAGATTTGGCTTTTTACAGATTTTCTACCCTGATTTACATTCTGTGTCCTCACAGTGGCTGTTGTGGCATCGCATATTTAATCAGGCTAGAACTGGGTGCTTTTAACTAGAAGGATCTGAGACTGTTAATTTACCCTTGCTACCGACTTCACAGGCTCTTACTGCAGCCTTATGACTTGGTTATACAGGTCACTACCTGACTGAGGTCCCAGCGGTGTGTCTATGATATGACAGCCTTTATTTGACACCTAGATATTTTGCTGGGTGATTAAATCAGTCCAAGCAATTCTGGGATGACCACATATGTTTCTAGATGTGCAAAACTCAGCACTGACAGATAGGGTGCAAATCTGTCATGTTGGACTCCTGGTGGTAGAGCAGCTAAGAATATTTTTTGGCTCAGCAATATAATGGTTCTCAGTCCCAAAATTATAAAGCTACAAAGATGTTTTTCATCCATGTCTTTCCACTCCTTGATGGATAAGGCTGTGTTACTGCTAAATTCAGCCTTAGAATAAACATGTACCTATGTCATTTGTTGAGATATCAATTGAGTTTGGCTACCTCGGTTTATCCTATTGTTTTTGTCTTGGTATTGCTGAGTTTTTCTAGAGTTATGGCACTTCACCTACAACATGTCCACCCATTAAACCAGGCATCTCTACTTAGGTCCTTTCATTTGTTTTCTTAGTATGGTTTTTCAAAACTGAAAAGAGAGAAAAAAAGCATTTGCATGTGATAAGCACTGACACCAAATCTTCTCTTTGTAGGAAAAAAGATTTACACAAGACAGATCACAGAATCATAGAATCGTAGATTTACATAGGTTATACAAGACAGGTGATATAGGTGTTTAATTGTCAGAGTCTCGGGGCTAGCCTTAACACTACATAGTCTTATAGGCAGAATTGTTATATTATTAATATTTACATGGAACAAGGTACCTTTCTTCAGAGAAATTCTGTGTTTATAACTCAATTACTAGACATAGCAATATATATAATGACCACAACAATTAACAGAGAAAATTTGGTGTTAGTCTCCTCAATGCTGTCTGGGTGGCAGCAGGTGTTACAGTTGGGACTACTAAACAGATAATGTCTTCACACATGGGAATGTGACAGCATACAGAGCAAAGAGCATACCTCATAGAAGATGCTTCTCTTTTTCTTCAGTTGCAAACAGAGTAATGGAAGTCTCAGAAAGGAGAAAAATGCTGTGAAAGAAAGGTAAATAATTGCCCCTCTGGGTTTTCATACAAAACGTACCTCACATGTGTAGCAATGCCTGAAGCTAATCTCTCAGTACTTCTTGTAGCTCCAGTTAGAGTCATATTTGGCAGCTGCTTGATGAGTCTGGTTTATCTGTTGCCAAATTCATGCAATATATGTGTGTGGCAAATGCTATCATCACCAAAAAAAGATTGGTTCAACAGTATTGTCACATTTTCCTTCTACTGTTCTTCTCCCAGGAATGTAACTTTTCTCTGTTTTTAGTTGTTCTTATTTTCCAGTCTTTATCTTTCTACAGTGCTGAACACTGAAGTGGTGCAGCGTTCTACCAGACCTGGAGTTTCATCCCAGTCTGGTGACTTCTCCACAAATATGCCCACCTGACATGGCTCAAAACCACTTTTCTGTGTTTTCCAGTAGACTACTGTTTTCAGAAGTTGTCTAAAACACACATTTTTTCACCTTACTGAAGGGATCTTATAACCACAAGAGTAGCTCACCTGTGGAGCTTGCTACCGTGGTGGTAATGTAGGGGTTTGGAGCAACCATCTCACCGTGGGGTGAGAAAGATCCTGAAACCCATGGGGCTAGAGCAAGGGATTCTCCTCAGGCATTGATAGGAAGCAGACTCAAATCTACCAAATTTACAGGTTTCTGAATCTAAAATCTTTGCAGATGTAACCTTGGTGTTTTACAGGAACACAAGAGGGACACCTGGGGTAAAAGTAAACACTTTGTAAAAGTGTTCAAAGTAAACACAAAGTAAACATTTTCTGTCTTTCTCAGCAGGGGATACCTAGGGAAAGGAATACAATGAATGGAGGAAATCCAGGCTTTCTGGCTAAGTCTCATGTTGGAAAATAATTATCTAAATGTTCTCTGCTTCCACTCCCTTGAATTCTTTTAAAGAAAAGTGTTATGTCAGATTTTCTCATTTTCAGAAGTATCCACACTTCGAGAGACTAAAGCTGGGGTAGTAATAGATATTTTCAAAGGCCAGAAGTTGGAGATTCATAACTAATACTAAAGATCACCTTGTCAGTAAGCCACTATAAGGTCATACTGGTGTTTTTTTTTTTTTTTTTCCCCCATTGAAGCCTGGCTAAGAAAATAAGAGTACAAGTATCATTCCACAGCATTTTTGCCATGCTCAGTCTCTATAATTCCTCTACCAGGACTAAAATAGTTGTGATACAGATAACTTCTCAGAGATTCCCACTAGCCACCAGCAGCAAATACACTACAGAAAATCATAGAATAAGAGTCATTCAAGTTTGAAAAGACATCTAAGATAATCTAGTTCAACCTTTAACCTAGTACTAAATTCCACTACTATACCATACTACTAAGTTCTACATCTACATGTTTCTTGAAGACCTCCAGGGATGGTGACTCAACCACTTCCCCGGGTAGCCTATTCCAATGTTGCACAACCCCTTCAGTAAAGAAATTTCTCCTAATATCCAACCTAAGCCTCCCCTGGTACAGCTTGAGGCCATTACCTCTCATCTTATCACGTGGTGTTTGGGAGAATAGCCTGATCCCCACCTTGCTACAACCTCCTTTAAGGTAATTGTAAACTACAAGTAAGGTAATTGTAAAGTACAAATTATTATATACATATAAGAATATATAAATTTAATGGAGACAAACAGCAGGTTTTTGTAGGACATATCAAACTATGTTAACCTATTTTATCCCAGTTTTTCCAATTTAAATGAATAACAAACATTCTTCCAGATCTGTCCTGGAATCTTGTAATATTAATGCACTGAAAAAGTGATTCTGACATAAGGAACTACATACAGTAAATTGGAGTCACTATTAAAAATAATGAGATTAATGTTAATTCATTTTAAAGTGTGGGTGATAAAAAGCTGTGGTTGCCAAATAGAAAAAAAGACAAGCTGATGAGGGGAATATAATATTTTAAACAGAACACTGCTAAAGCTTTTTTTCTGATTTTCATGAAATCGAACTCTTCTTGAAAGGTGTTGAATGGTCAATGAGAATAGTGCAGTCGTAGGAGGTCCTCAAGGGTGTGAGCAAGGGGAGCAGCAATACAAACAGTAATCTTTAAAGTTTTGGCATTGGTCTTTGTGTAACATTTGTAAACCTATGCAATTAGCAATAAACAATATATCTTGCTCTTCAATACCAATGTTCCTATGTCAACAAAGCTGTATGAAAACTTGGTGAACTCCAACCTGCTTAATCCATGCATTGAATGTCCACATGCAGAAATCCAAAGACTCCACATCCACATGCAAAAGGGTCTTTCTCAGATAAAATATAAGTTTTGGAGCCTAGTCTCAGGCCTTCCTTGATTATTGGATCAGCTCTCACAGCTCAGGTCCTGAGGTGAAGTAACATTCTGGAGTGAAGTGAAAACCAGCCATGACTCAAGCCCTAAGAAAGAACAGTTTCTGATCATGTTGGTTACATGAGAAAATCTGTCCCATAAGCTACACTTAAGAAAAAAAAAAAAAAAGTTTCTCTACAGTAATCTAGGAAACTGCCTGATGTTCATTGAAGTTTGTCTATGGGAGGACACTTCAAAAGCTGTTGAATGTGTCCAGAAAGTACTAAGTTAAGATGACCCCTCTCATATATAACGAGTAACTCCGTGTCACTGTATGCACATCTATTATAATAAACTTATCTGAATTAGAAAATTAGCAATAAGTCAAGTACAGCTCTTAACAAAGTCAATGGAATTGTTTCCATTGACTTCAATGGGCCAACAATGGACAGATATCGTTCTCCCAGAAACTACTTTTAACTGTAATAAAACATATAGGAATGCTCCAGTGTTCCAACACAGCATGCTGTTCATAATATTCAGGCCTATTGTCTGCGGTTTTTTTTTTTATAAACCACACTGTATGAATCTGCATTTCATCACTTCCACCACAAGTATGCTGGTTCAGTTCAGGTAGTTTTTACATTACTTGAACAACATCATACATGGAAAGTAAGTTCTAATAAGCCTTGAAAATAAAGTCTCACATATGGGCTGATCAAAAGGTTAAGAAAGGAAAAAAAATACTAGTCTGTATCCGGCTTCAAAGATTTTTAATGGAAAATACATATAAGGTGTATTAAGAAAAAAGATATCTGATTGGATTAATGTCTCTGTATAATTAAAGGTGGACAAATTTTACATGATAAAGATGCTGTGGACTTTACTCTTTCTTAACTTAGAATCTGTCCTGTTAAATTGATGTCATCAGTACAAAAATATGATAATGAAAAATACAAATAGTCATAGTAAAAATAGCTCTTTCTTTAGCAAGCGTTTTTAATAAGGCTCCTTAGAAGCATTCACGTATTGTAGAACCTAGAGATGGCTATCTCTAGGATGGTTTGGATGATATCTGAATAATTTCATAGAACTTAACATATCTATGTAGATTGGGGAAAGCAGTTTAAAAAGTATAAGAGAAAAGAAAAAAATGCACTAAAAGGAACACTGAGTACTCCCCCCCCCTTTTTTTTTTTCTTTCTGAACTTCTGAAATGATTTTGCTGAAGATCAAGCACTAAGCAAGAAGCAAAGTATAAACTCTATTTCCTTCATCATTCCTAGCCAGCCTCAGTAATTCTCAATTTTCTATGGCATCTCAGCTTCATTCATCTCTTTTTCAGCACTCCATTCTGCAGACATTTATGTCAGAGAAAGCATGGTCCTGTGTCCATACAGACAATGATTATGTATGCATCAGTCTCTGAAAAACATGCATGGATGTGTTAAGTTTGGTCAGGCATAATCATATATGATAGATAAATGTGATTCACCCATGGGCCCCAGGACATGCCATCAAGCTTTGTGCAGACTTCGCTAACGAATCTTATTGTTGTCAAAGATAAGTCAGAACAGAGAAACCTGACTGCTTGTTTTGACTTCAGCATGGCAGTAAAATGCTTCCTTTACTAGAAGTCAAGGAGCAGAAGTAATAAACATCAGGTTTGAAGAAAGCAGTGCTGCAGCCCTACCACTTTATTTCAGGGAAAGGCTCTATCAAAAGTGCAAAAGTTATGGCCAGGACAGGATTTTATTTCACATTTTAAACAAATGCTTTTATCTAGCCTCACATCATATTTTTGTCAAGAAGGCAAGGAGGCTTCTAACTGGTGAAAAGGCAAATATCACCAGACAAATGGATGCAGAAGCAATCATTTATATATGCTAAACGCTAGCATTTAGCTATGGACTTAATATAAAAGGGTGAAAATATTCTTACGAGTTTGGCTAGTACTATATACTTAAGAAACTTGGTAACAGCTAGCATTTCATCATCTATCTGTACTTTATTTTTAAATGTTGCAATGTGGGAGTTACCCTTAATAAAGAGTAGTGGGTAGGTAGGTAGTAATACTGCACCGTTGGATGACTATTATAGTAGTACCTCTTTTAAAAGTACACACACACACACAGCGTCCCCAAAAAGTGCTCCTAATATAATTTTAGAAAGAACTGAGTAGTAGCTCTTATTTTCAGCAATTAATTGTTTCAAATTTGTTAGAATTAATTCACTCACAGACTTCCCATTGTTTCGAACATGAATTGTGCAGGGAAGTCAATTGTAGGAACAGACACTTCATAGCAGTTTAAATGAAATGAGCTTCTGTGGTGAACAAATGAACACTGAAGACAATCTAAACCAAGAAAAGCACATCGACATCCTGAGTGAGATCTGACCTGAAAGGATGAAACATCAGGTCCAATTGTAATTTTTCAGTTTTAAGAGACAGATTAAATGCCTAGAGCAGCTGGCAAAATGAAAGAGATTATTTACAAGTTTTTTTTTTTCCTTTTTATTTTTATTTTTTTTTCTGGAACTGGGTCTTGCTATAAAGGTCAATGGACAGACCCTGCTGCTGCTCAGAAAGAACTTTTTGAGGGCAAGATTGAGCCTGTGCCAGTGGAAAAGCTTAGTGTTTTAGTTTGGCCATTGTATAGAACCTGCCCAGCCACCCAGCACCAACTTTCTAGACTACCAAAGGGAAAAAAAGAAAAGCAAGGCCGAACACATCTGGTCTTTTCAGTAAGAGTTTCTTCTGCCCTCACTCTCAGTGTTCCTTCAGGGGAATATTTCCTGAGTCTATTTCCTTGTCCAGCAAGTTACTGGGTTCATGATACAATGAATCCCAAAGGATCATCTGTTGTCTGTCCCACCTGCTGCTGTCCCTGCACCCATCTGCTCACAGCAAGAAAGCCTTGGAACCACAGAAGCATTCTGCAGCTGAATGGACAAAGATTTCCCAGTTACAGGTTTCCCATCTCAGGGATAGACTCTTTTCCCTGCCCACACAAACTACAATGGGGTGAGAGTGTAAGGAGCAGAAAATAAAACGAGGTTTTAAACTGCCTTTCAGGGAAAGAAAGAGTCCATATTTGTTCTTGGATCAGTACATCCTGCCCATCAGATCATGGTACACCTGTCATCTTAGCTACAACTCACAGGCCTACTGCTGTTGTGGTGGCATCAAAATTGGATCTAGGAAGTGTATCAGTGCAATAAAGGTTAGAGGTTTCTTAATCATTCTTTGATAATGTTATAGGCAATTTCATCTAAAGTGGAAAGGGAAAGTTCTGTTTGGCCCTCAGGGGCAAAAAGGCTGAGTATCTCTTCTTGATTTCCATGCTTAATATTATGGATATGTGATTGTATCATACATGATGCACAACAGTGTCTCTTACATGACTGGTGATTTTCAAGACTTCAAAATTCTATTTTCACTTTCAGCTTCCATTGCCTCCTGAATCCATTTTGTTCCTTCTAACCACTAAAATGAAGTAATTTCAAAAATTAATCAGCCTATTTTTACCATTTTGCTTTTTCCTCAGTTTCTTACAATTTCCTGAATAAGTTTACTATGTAAGTTTATTTTTCATAATGAGCATTATAACTCATAGTATCAGATGAAAAGTAAGCAAGCAAGCAAACAAACAAACAAAAAAAACCCACCAACCAACCAACCAACCAACCAAAAAACAACAAGAAAATGAATGTTGGCAATGATGCATTGTGCTTGATATCTAAGGTATAACCAGGTATCCTGATTTTGTTGTTTGATTACAGTAATTCCCTTTAGTTAGTTTATGAGCTTAACTTTTGAAATGATATAAAGTTGTGAGGTCCAACCTTGATGTCTCACATTAAAGGATGTCAAGATCCACCCCCTCCCCCCCCCCCCCCCCCATTTTACATAAACCACAGAAAATCTTAATTGGATCTTGAAAAGTGCAAGCCAGAAGTCTTTTTCTAAGTATGGTCCCATGCCACAACCAGGAAAAAGACAACCAACTGGAGAAAAGACATCAATTTTAAAATGTTTTGCGCTAAGCATAAATAAATAAGTTATATTAATACTTCTTGCCCTAGGAGAGGTCTTCGGTATAGTTACTTACCGGGATTTCCCACAAGATAGAACTGTGTTACAATAGTTGTACTTCCACATATAAAAAGTGACACACAAAGCTATACCTCTACCTATACTCATGCACTCTTTAGTTTTTGAAACACCTCTCTGTTATTAAACACGAAATTTTTCTCTCTTGCAACAAAGAGTGTAAACGTATAAAGTACAGTGCATAGACTTATACTGGTATTATTCTACTGTATGTGAATAAGCTTAATGTTATTATTTTATTTATTTATTTTTTCTTACTGGATATCACTGTTTGAAGCAACATGCCCTACAAAGTAACTGAATCAGTAAAAGTATACTATATAAAGCATAATCTTGTTGAAATAACAATACAGTCTGAGAAAATGTTGACATTCATGGTCTAGCATACCTAACAAACAGGAAATCAGAAAGAACACACGTGCGCACACACACACACACACACACACACACACACATTTTGTAATATGCTACTATAATTTGCACTCCAAAAGTCCTTCATCTGTAAAACACTTTCCCAATAAGCATCATAAACTTTCTATCTGATTTATGAGACTTTTTTTTTTTTTCCTAATCTTCCAATGGAGTCCCTGATAGACATGAATAACTTTCCTAATTTCACAAAAGGAGTCAAGATGTAATTCAGTTTGAAGCTCAAAGAAGGAACGCAGATTGATTTCTGGGGTGATTGTGAGACAACATCAGAAGAGTAGGAAAGTAAATTTTTGCCTTTCCTTAAATTCCACCTCAGAAATCCCAAGGACATTTCTAAATAAACAAAAGTAATTTACAGATAGCCAAGTGAATTTTAAGTGGGTCATTTTGTTGTTCTTTTAGAAAAGATCAGAATTATGATTGTATCAACAAAAAATGAGATGAACGGCAACAATTATTACTGGGATAAGTCTCTGTGACAGTCTGCATTTCCTGGCCAGCCACAGACTGTGAGAGGGAAAACGCTCTGCCTTAAGCAAAGGAGCTCTGTGTTTCCATTGTCTAAATTCATTTATTCCTGCACAAGAGTGGGACTCATTTCACTTACCTTTAACCATCTTAATGTTAAGTGTTTGTTTTAAGCTAGTCATCTAGCCTGCCTCTATAATTAATGGATACAGATAAGCACTTCCAGAAGGCAATTCATTCCATCCTAAAATAGCTATCTTAGATAGTAATTTATTCCTAGCTAAATTAGCCATCTTAAACTGCTTAATTTTGGCACCTAAATCAGGCAAGATGAACCTCAATCCAAGACTAAGCAAAGAATAGCAAAGCCAGTCAAAGTACCAGGACTTACATGGTGAGAACATAAGTATCTGTTCAATAGAAAACATGATGGGCCAAGGTCTTCTGTGAAACCAGAAGAAATTCAGGTTTAACAGGCATGCCTGGGCTGGTAGGAATGCTTATGCAGTACTCATATTGCAAGATACTTGTAAGCAATGAAACCCCAAGGCTGATAGGGTCTCTGCATTTAGGACAATAGAGTTAATTAAATAACAGGATCATAATGTTTAGAGGAACCCATATACCTTGGTCCAGGTATGAGCAGAGAAGGTCAGAAATCCTGTGATATGAAATTGCAGTATGGCTTCTGGGCATGAATGATCTACTGCTCACAGCTCTGCCACAAAAATGAAACCGAGATTCTTTAAAAATAACTCAAACTTCATTTGCACTGTAAAAAATGACTTGCCTGAGGAGACGTGTTCAGGAGTGCAAAGACAAACCCATCTCCTCAGGGAATTGGGTGCTTCGCAAGTGACAAGAGGAGAGGGGGATGATGAAGTGAATTACTCAGCTGATTGTTTCAAAGGCACAGCTTTGCATTTATGTGGGAAAACATTACATTTTAAAATCTAATTGTTGACACCGAGGAGTTGGAAATGGAACCAGGTCAGATTTGACTTTTGTTTACACAGATGTAAATAGAAAAATTCCATGCTGCACTGAAGTGACTAATCTTTTCTGTGGGCACTGAGTGCAGACACAGGTGCATTTACTCTGCCCAACCTTGGAGAAGGGATACCTGTGCCACACCATTTTACCAGCAGAGCAATGCCCATCCTGCTCAGTCACTGTGAGAAGCAAGCACTGTGTAGGGCTGCTGCCTTAACATGGCATCCAGAAATGATCTGGCCCATGTGTTGCTGAGTCGGAGTAGAGCCAATGCAACACCTATGTATATGCTCATACTCTTACACACAGAAATTAAAGCAGAGCTTGGTTCAAAACAAATGTTAATTGTGAAGCAATGAGAATCTTTGTTTCAACTCCCCAAATGTCAGGAGTTTGGTTTATGCTCCCAGGATCCTCCTGAGATAAATGAAGACATTAATCTGTGTGGCAATTCATCCTAAAACAAGTGCGTCTAAAATAGATGGAACAAGCCATTCTCTTCTTCCCTCTTTCCACAGACTAGAAAAGAAGCTCACATTCCATGCTTGGTCCAGATACTCAGCCCTTAGAAAATTAGCATCATCTGAGATGAATCCAGTTGAAAAGATCACTTTAAGGGAAAGATAAACCATTAATTCCACCTTAAGAGTTATTCTAAGGCTCTTGTAGCTTCCCCCAAGTCAAACATGACAACTGCAGGAAATTCAGTGCTCTGCTCAAGCATAAAAGATATCCCAATGTATTTGGGTACAGAAATGTAACTAATACATATGAATAACTGTAACTGCTCTCTGAAGTATTGCACAGATATATCCAGAATAACTGTGGTGCTAAATTAGACCAACTGATTTGTAAGGCCATGTTAGATTTCTTTTTATATCTCACAAATGTCCAGGCACAAATAAAGAGTGAAACAATTCATTCCCACACATTTCAGTAGTAATGATTCCTCACTTTACTTTCAAGTTTTTAAATACTTTATTTTTCTTTTTTTGTTTTTTAATATCATTGCTGATAATCACTTAGCTATATGCTGTATCAAGTTACATTTCATATGACAATAAATATACACCAATGTAATAATATTAAAGCATTAGAGAGTATGAAGACATTCATGTATCCATGCATAAGAGCTGAAGGAGACCAATAAAAGAAGGAAGTATTTGTAAAGTTTTAAAGTTGTACATCAGCCATTTTCTGTCCCTCTACATACAAGGAGCGCTCCAGAATGTGTGAGAACAGATAAAAAAATGAGTCAATTGACTGAAGAGCAACACTTTTTTATAAGCTTTTGCCTAAAGCAGAAGGGAAGCATATATTCCTGTATAGATAACTCATGTCCCTGGAGTTTAAGGGCCATAAGCTGCAAGAGTCATTTTTATGATATCATTTTTCTTAATCTGGTTAATATTTGAATAGGAGATAAATAGCCTTATAATGAATAATAATAATTATCACATAAATAATTGGTTAAAGCAATTTTTTGGCTCTCATGGAAATTAGGACATCTAAGTTATCTTAAAAATAAAGAGATTATGACATAATATAAAAAAGGAAAAGGATTTTGAAGGAACGTCTAAAAACAATGAAATAGTGTCAAAGATTATATGTTAGTTGTGCTTGGGTTTAATGCTGCTAATTGAGACACGATGGCATACTGGAAATACTTCCTAGACTTTTATATATATATATATATATGAACTCATAAATTAATGAAAATTTAAGCTTCTGAGGAATATATACACTTCTGTTGAAAACAGTTATTTTTGCTTAATAAAAAGATGTACAAATGCAGACTGAAGCATGTAAACGGAACTGAGATAAAATAGTACATAAAATGAGGAATTACGGATACAAAATATGTGTCTTAATGTTTAAATAGCAAACTGCATGATATAGAAAATTACCATTGAACTGCTGTGCTCACAACATTCTCACTTAAAGATGCAACTACAACATCAAAAGTAACATTACAGTAGCAGTGTGGCTATCGATGTTCTCCTTGCCTAGAGAAGGTAATATTATATTTATATAGCTATCTTCTTTTTCCTTTTTTTTTTTTAATGCACACAAAATATTTTCCTTCAGAAGAAATCATGAATCATATGTGACAGCTGTCAGTTACACACTTCTAGAAGACACTTAGATACCATATTGATGGAAGCACTCCAAGAAGCTGAAGAGAACAATCCTGTGCTACCAGGAAAACCAACATGCTGGTCTAGTAAGTGTTTTCAGAATCTTAATATTTGGGAATTTGTGACTTAACTCACAAACAAACACATGCCACTCATAGGATATTGTCAGTAGAAAGACATGGTAATTTTAAACTGGGTCACTGATAGAAATTTAAGGAGAAAAAGAAAATAATTTAACATGCTCACATGTGTAAAGATACTATGACATTGAAGTATCTCTCTTAATTTGTTAAAACACGGTAGAAATCATAAAATCATCTAATCATATTTATCCATTCTAGTGTCTAGTAATATATGCAATTTAGAAGCTACATTTCAGAAGCTTGACAGAAAATTTGATTTCAAGATTCAGTTTCTGACATATGTGGAGGTCTTATCTGGGTACTCCTTGGAGCTCATTTTGGAAAGTATGCAGCTGTATAGTTTCTCAACTTACACACCAGTTCATCTCATTCACTCATTCACTGTCTGCTATCAGCTTTTCATGTGATACCACAATACATCGTGTAGAAGCAAGGATGCTTCATTTGTGAGACACTCACTGATGGTAGAGAAACATCAAATCTCAGGACACTGCTTCTGCCACTTTAATAATCAAAATTTTCCACCTTTGTAGGGGTTTACAAGAAACAGCAACAATCTCCCTCTGTCCTTTCAATCTTTCAGTGGCTCTGAAAGATCGTGGCAAGATTGTACAAGAAGGATTAAGCACATCTGAAACTGTAAGAAGCTTTTTTTAACTTGGCAGTGAGACTGCAAGACTTTGTCCTATCAGTCCAGAAAGAAACTGAAACCAGAGAAATAGAAAAGACTCCAGAGCAGCAAGGAAAATATTCTGCACTCAGAAACCAGCGGTCAACAAGCATACTTGCTTGCTTCTTATGTCTTTCAGTCAGATTCTGCTTAAAGGTAGCCTTTGTAGCAGCTGCCCAAATGTGAAAGGTGTTACAAAATTTTAGCTCTTTTTTTCTCCTGTTCCCCTGCTGTGGTGTGTGTCCAGGTGGGCAGAACTGGGGGAATGAGGACAAGTAGCATCATGCATTGTGGAAACAATGGGGAAAAGAAACAGGGAAAAATCCTTCCTCTCTTCCAAATCATCTCTGGTTTTAAATGTGTAACTACATTGCTAGGTCCACCCAACGTAAACAAGTAGGAGTTAAGCCACCTTTTGTTGCCATGGGGACAAATACTATGACTCCTTTGGGAATGATGCAAATGTTGAGAGCAATGTTGACATGAGAGTACCACAGCACCCTCATCTCCTCCACAAGTTGATCTGAGCTAGTGATTTCTTCTCTGGCACTTCCCCTCCTCATCTTCCCACCATGTTTTGACCCTAACTCTACCTTCCTGTCACATTTCTTCCAATGGCTCATATCAGTCTTTGGTAAATCAATTCAGATCACTGACTAGACAAAAAGTGAACACAAAAAATCATGAACTATGTTCTCCCCCGTGCAGTAAGCTAAGTTGGCTCATGGAGGTGTCAGACAAATGCCAGAATGGGTACTGGAGGGAAACAAACAAACAAACAAACAAACAAAAAAGGTTGAAGGCAGAAGGAAGAACTGCTTCTTTTTCACCAGCTCAGCTCTCTTGTCCATCACTGTGAGCTTGTCAACTAGCCTGTGAGCTAACGGCAAATTGAAAGGATCCTACTGTGATAGTATATAACCAAAATAAGAGCTTTCCAAAACATTCAGAGAAAAGGAACCAATTGCAATGACACGTCCACAGGTGTATATGACTACCTTGTGCAGTGAACTGGTATTTTCCCTCCTAGGGAAAAAGACCTGTAGAGCTAGATCCTTAGAGCGACTGCCAACAAAGAACTTTGTATGGCTTGTTTATCCTAAAGAGTCTAAATATTTCAAAAGAAATGTGCTCTCTGCCTACCTCATCTGCCTGGATTTAACTTTACTAGAAACACTACAAAGAGAAAGGAAAGTACATCTGGCTGGTCACACAGATGAACTTGATGGGAAAAAAATAATCTAACAATTTACATCTCCTTCTTCATTTGAGGAAACCAAATTATTAGAACTGTTTTTATTATCTGGAAAAACCAAAATGAAACAAACATTTTTATTTTTTTTTCTGATGTGACAATTTGGCTTGTTTTTTATTTTTTATTTTTTAAACAACAAAGTATATTTTTCAACATATTTTAATTTTCTTGTAAAAGTAAGAGAGAAGGAGTAATTGTCACAACTGAACTATATGGGCAAATCATCTGTTTCAAAAAAAGATACTTTTAACATTGAAAATATGTTTCGAATATTCAGAGAATTTCTACCAGTGTTAAGCAGGTTATGACTGAGTACCAGCTCACAATGATGTAACATTTTCTGTATTTACATGCCTCTATTTTCTGGCCAATTGCAAAGAGTGCCAGAACTTGTCTGCTTAGTCTCAAAATGGTCAACCCAAATATTTGTTGTGAAAGATTTGTAGGACTAAATTACTTTTCCATGCTAGGTTGCCATGCTTAGCATTAAAAGCTACATAACATTCGTCTAGAATATCAGTGTTCTCCTAAAAAAAGCTTATATCCCTGGAATGAGTTTCTGCTCTGTGTCATCTCATCGGGTGAGATGTGGGAGTGTAGACGAGCCCGAGTTTAGGAGCCGGGTAACCATCATGGTTTTTCATCAGCTCAGGGTCAGGGTGCAAAGGAAGAAAGCAGGTGAGTTGGCAGGAAATCAGCAAGGAATTAGCTGTAACTTTATCAAAACTGGATCAACTCTGGAATACTTCATTATCAGTTTGATAAAATGACATTCTTTAGCAGAGCAATCCTTTTAGGTTTGCATTCAGGTGAGCATTCAGGCCATCTCTACAACAACTAGACAAGTTCAGCTGAAGTGGGGACCCTTAAAATCCCTTTGGCATTTTCTCTTCATTCTATCACATCCATCCAAAAGCTCCATGTGTCTTTTTGACCTTTCTGCTCACTGAGAGGTTCAAAATGGTACACGTCAGCCACATCTACTCCCACCTGCTCCTAGTTACCTGTGCTGGTGTGACTTTACTGGACACTTGGATTAGCTGTCCACAACTCCTCTGCCGCAGTGACCTCCAGTGGGAAGGAGCAGAAAATAGGAAAGTGTGTGGATGACAAATCTGCACTGCCAAATGCAGAAAGGTCAGAGAAGATGCATGACTCTTGGCAGCTGTGGGCAGGAATAGGGGAAGAAACTTTCACTGAAGAAACTCTGAATCACAGGCATTGTTTGAACAAGATGGCCTTAGGAGGCCCAAGGTTCATGCCAACACAAACTTGGAGAGTCACACTTGCTCTGGGTCTCATAGTTAAGAAAACAAATTCCTGTTCCAGTGTTGGTTATTTATGGCACTAGTTTTTAACACTCCTCAGATCCCCAGAGGCCAAAAGAACCTTTCATAACCATTATATCCAACTTAATTCAAACTCAGAATTCCATTTTTAGCCATAGATAAACTGGAAGTAAAACCAAAAAACCCTGGCCACAGTTTTGTCCCCCAGTGAAGTGGTCTCTTCTCCTTGGAGGTCTCTACCTGCTTCTTCTCTCCTATGTGTTGAAAATGTGATTTGTCCTGCCTGGGTGCTTGCAGGGTCAACCATTACTGCTACTTCTACCATCTGAGCATAGGAGATAGATTTTGTCCCTCCTCCAATTTTCTTGTCTCTGGGTATGTTCAGTGAAGAAAATGGGGGGTTGATGCTGGTTTCAGAAGATGCTCAGACTATAATGAAACCTCTGATTGTTGCTGCCCTTAGCACAATTTATTTGTGAATCACCTATGAGTTTTATGGGATTTGTGCTGCTGACAGTGCTTGACATGAATGTTCCATAAATTAATATAACATTGTAACATGGTATTTGAACTATAGTTTACAACCCATTTGCTATAACAAAACTACATAAATGTTACAAAGAATAAATTGGCCCCAAACACCTACAAATTTCAGTATGTTCAACTTCTGCAGTTAACACATGCTTTTTCTTATGCTTAAGCCATTTACCAGTTTTAATACCCAGCCTAATTTCTAACTGACTGTAGTCTTCCTGCAGTTTTTCACTGTATCATTTTGCGGCTGTTTCCTTTCTGTTTAATATTTGCTTATTTTAGTTTAAATCCCTGGAGCAGAACCCACAAACCAAACAAATACTCACAGAAAACAGAGAGCAGCTCAAATGTCCTTGGAGACACTCAATTTTTTGTTTGCTACCATTTGTCATCCTCTGCTCAGAGAGAGATCAACAGTTTTTAGCACACAGATCAATATTCTCTTAACCCAGACCTAATCTAAAGAGAGTTTCCCCAGGTTTCACCTTGGCCTACTCCTATGTGCCATAGTTGCCCTTTTTTTCAGCAATAATTTTGTCTGTGTAAGACAGCAATTTTTCATCCTTTGGTCAAAACTGGTGACAAAAGAGGGAATAATGGTTCCTGACATATCAAATGATAGATTTGACACATGGCATGCTGAGCTGGGAGCTTTCACGTGCCAAAGTAGAAAGACAGATAAGCAGCCTAATGGCCCTCCTGACATTGCTGCCTCTTTTTTTTTTTTTTTTCCCTGGTGCACCAAAACAGGCTCTGCTATTTTTTTTTTTTTCCTGGAGAAGTTTTTTTTGCTATAACTCTGGGCAGGAAGCAAGGAAATGCTCTCTACTCCAGCCCAAAATAAACGTTTCCCTGTCCTGTAAAATGATCAATCTATGCCCTTTTCCTCCAGCACAGTAAGGGCAATACAACATGCTGCTTGAGGAAATACTAACAAATATAGCCAGTGAGAGGGAAACAGATGGGACTAAGAAATTAAACCAGCAGATTTCTGGAAGGTATTCAAAGAGGAGAGTTTATAATACTGAAACAGAACTGCTCTTTAATTTTTTTTTTTTTTTTCTTAAAGCAATGATCATGAAGATTTACCTTCATCAGGGCTCTCATTCTTTCTGCTAAATCCCCCTGCAGACTGATAAGAAAGGCCCATTTTATTATCATTCTGGTAAAAGTAAATCACATTTCCCAAAAGCCAGTGCCAGCCTGGGTACAGAAGTCCTGCAAGCTTCTCTACCTTTGGTACCCTGGTACAAACACAGCACTCTGTGCACCACAGGGCATGGCTCCAGGCATGGGATCGTGTTACATCTTTACACACAAAAGCTTCTTTCAGAATCTAAACTAACAAAACAGGAACAACTTTTATTTCTCTATGGTTTCCTTTGGAGCATGTGTTCACATTTAAAAACCTGACCTATGTGTCATTTGCTTGTATTCAGAGTTATTTGTATTGCTTTGGTATTACAAAGCGACAGCCAGTCCTAACCTTGCTTGCTTACCAACAGCCTATGGACTTTGGCAAAATAGTGTTTATCCTCCTCCAGTACCGGTTCATAAATTCTTTTTCTCCCACTTTCTTTTTTTTCCCCTCCATTTCCACATTCAATGGCCAGAGAATGGTGTTAGCAGACAGCTGATTTTTCTCCACAGTAACAGTTCTATGGACATTTTTAATTTGATCCAATAAAGGAAGAAATCAAAACAAATCCAAGATAAATATTTTACTCACAAGGTCATCAAACACTGGAATCTGATGTTTGTCACCCTGCATTTAGAAATATCACAGTGTTTGAATGTTCTGGGTTATTTCTTTACAATTTTCATAAATGTTTAAATATACACGTTACACAGAGGGAAACATTATATGTATATAGATCAAAAGCTTTTTCTCTTTCTTTCTTTCTTTCTTTCTTTCTTTCTTTCTTTCTTTCTTTCTTTCTTTCTTTCTTTCTTTCTTTCTTTCTCTTTTTTCTTTCTTTCTTTCTTTTTATTTCTTTCTCTTTCTTCTTTCTTTCTTTCTTTCTTTCTTTCTTTCTTTCTTTCTTTCTTTCTTTCTTTCTTTTTTCTTTCTTTCTTTCTTTCTTTCTTTCTTCTTTCTTTCTTTTTCTTTCTTTCTCTTTCTTTCTTTCTTTCTTTCTTTCTTTCTTTCTTTCTTTCTTTCTTTCTTTCTTTTTTCTTTCTTTCTTTCTTTCTTTCTTTCTTTCTTTCTTTCTTTCTTTCTTTCTTTCTTTCTTTCTTTTTCTTCCTTCCTTCCTTTCTTTCTTTTTCTTCCTTCCTTCCTTCCTATCTTCCTTCCTTCCTTCCTTCCTTCCTTCCTTCCTTCCTTCCTTCCTTCTCTTTCTCTCTCTTTCTGCCTTTCTGCCTGTCTTTCTGCCTTTCTGCCCTTCTTTCTGCCTTTCTGCCTTTCCCTGCAATTTTCTTTTCCTTTTCCTTTTTTTCTTTTTTTACCCTTTCCACTAATGAAAAACATTTTCCCTATAAATATATACTTTGGAATGTTCTATGGTATTTTTCACAGTTTCTACATTTTTGACATTTCAGCCAAACCTGCCAATAGTAGGAAATCAGATTGAAGGATAATGTTTAATTTTTATCATATTGTCCACCAGTAATCAGGAAGAGACAGACACACAGTCTTTTAAAGTACAAAACCAAACCAAAGTATCAATTAAACACCAGATCAAATAAAAATTTGTTATTAAAATCATTTTGATTGCATAATCTGAGAAAAAAATGCATCACTGAGGTATAAAAAGGTCAAATCTTGGATGCACAAGTTCCAAAGAGAAAGCAACCATTATGAGTTATTCAAAAAGGCATAAATAAAATAATTAGGCTTTAGTAACACCTCTTTATGAGAAAGTCTATTTCACTAAACATGGTGAATCACAACACTGTAGAATAAGGCATGGTGAAGCACGCTGAAACTATTTCTGACTTGCAGTGTGCTCTCCTAAAAATAAAGTGTAGCTATGGCTAAATATACTGTAAATGAACTATATAAAACAGATTTCAGCTTAGTAGACAAATGTAAATATTGTTAAAAGACAGCCTCTTGCTTCCCTTATAATAAACTTACTGCAAATGACTAGGTTGTGATATTGTTTGCTTCAACAAGGGCTGTAAATATATGTTATTTGTCAAAATATTCTGATTTATCAATTTGGTTCAAACAAAAAACACACATGAGAATATAAAGAGTTAAGATGATGTTTCTTGTTGTAGAATTAATCAGATTCATATTAGCAGTAGTAAATGTCATGTTGGCACCTTTTCTTTCTCACACATTACAGTTTCGAGTCTTTGCTATGAGGAAATAATGAAGTAAAGATATGCAGTGCCATATACCATGCATCTTTTTTGTCAGTCTGCATAAGAAATGAATTGTATCTGCTACTAAGGAGGTCATGGGGGCAGCAAGTTAAGAAGAATACTTAAAGAAAGGACATGTCAAAGGAAACAAGAACTTATTTTTTCAATACTTTCTAACAAGTACTGCAGTTTGGGGGAAATTAAATACTCATAATAAATACCCACCTATCCTGAAAACATTTATTGCCTTTCATTGCTGCAAAGTTAACCCTGGTGACCAAATGACCTTGAAGTCCCCACTGCAAACTCACGGAGATCAATAAAAATAGTCTAATGTTACAAGCCCTAAAATTCATGCTTCAGTAGTAGTGCGAACAGCAGGAAAATACTGCTTTATTGGGAAGATAAAAACCTGAGGACTGGAAAAAGATCATGCCATATGAGGTGTACATCTCATAAGGTTATCCCACAGTGCACTTCTTTTTTTCTTTTTTCTTTTCTTTTTTTTTGCGCTTTTTTTTTTTTTATTCAAATGCCATACTTCATAGTTAAGGATGAAAGGTAAAAAATGGGAAAAAAAAATTCATTGCCAGCAAGAAAAAAACTGTTTTTGACAGTTGGATGATGCTTGTGTCTTGTGGTAAATTTTCAGCTTTGCCTACAAACAGAGCCTTTCCTTCCAGCAAACGCTACGCATATCTTAAGCGTGGAGTTAAGGCAGAAGCAAGCTATTGGTGTGCCAGATATTGCATCAAAATTACAAAATGCATTTTAATTTTGTGCAATGACTAGGAATTAATGCCAAGTGTACTGTCAGCATGATTGCCTGAGATATAGCAGCCTCCACTGCCTTCCGTCCTGTAGGTGCCACTGCTGCGAAGTGGAGCTTCTGAAGAGAACTAGATGAAGAGGCATGAAACAGATGAAGAGATGTGGGTTTTTAGAAATGAAAGACCCTCAGCATTCTTATTTACTCTATGGACACTTTCTCTCACTCTGACACTGCATAGGAGCTTATTATTTATTTATTTATTTATTTATTTATTTATTTATTTTAGCTTGAGGTCAAAATAGTATAGGGAAGCCTTAGTAAAAGGAAAAAATGAGGGTTTTAGAGGCATTAAATGGACAATAGAAAAAGTGATTTGTTGTTGTTGTTAGACTAAATATGAAAGAGGTGGAAGAAAAAACACACTCCATTAAATGTTTACCAGAAACAAATCTATTTTTCCACTGTCTTCCTATTCAATTCACACCCTTCCCTGTACCTTGAGAAGCTGATAAGAATGGAGATAGAATGGATATAGAAAGGAGAGGGTAGACTAAAGACACATTATTCTAAATAGTTGCTGCTTCCCTAATTTCTACATTATAAAACATATATTGCAGGTTTTTTTTTTTTTCGTACTCCCTGTTTGGGGGGGAGGTGAGAGGGGTTTCCTCCGCATGTGGTTTGTACAGAAATTTTATGATACATATATTTGGTTATAAACATCAAAACTTCTCCCAGGAATATATTACATTTACTACCACAAGGTTGTCATCTTGGGCTATCAGAGAAATTCAGCCATGCCAGAATAACTTTGCCCTGATGACAAGATCATTCACACAGTAGGTAGGACATCAAGATTCACATTCCTGCTGAATTTCACTTTGACTGAGGAACCAAACTACATCCCATGTTTGTGCCATCACCATCAAGTCATATAGAGACTGCTGTGCCCTAAGCACCTCTACTGGAGCTGTTTCATTTCCTATAAATAATTAAAAAAACCAACAACAAAACCCACCAACACACATACAAAAAAACCAAACCAACAGTGTGCCGTACTTGGAAGGACGGCTTAATTTAGTGGTGTAAAACTAATGACCAGAAGCTCTTTGTTTCAGTCAGTTAGATATTTGCTCACACTTAAGATATTTCAGAGATTTTTACTGCACTCTGAACTACTACATTGAGCTGTGCACAAAGAAAATCTATATATGAAAAACTATTTTATAGACTCAAATGAACCTATATGGACCAGACAATTACTGAAATTGGCATGCTAATTACAAGCAGGCAGATGGAAAAAATATGATTTTTTTTTTTCCTTGATTCTTTTGTGTTCCACCATTCTTCCACAGGTCCAAACTGATGGACAAGTCCATCAAACTAAAGAATCTGTAGATCTCTCCAGCTGAAAAGTGTTGCTTAGAAACATCAGAAGAAGCAATTTTCTCAAATAAGAAGAACATAAAAACTCACAATTCACATCTGGGGTGTATTGGATGGCCAGGTGGCCAGCTATAGTTAACTGTCAACACTTTGCATTTTCCTTTGCCATTGGCAAAGTTTGCACTCAGCTGTGAGAGTATAATATGAAGAAACTAAAGCATGATGCCTCAATATCTTAATGGCGTGTTTTTGAAAAGTCACGGATCCCCCCCACCCCCAGGTTTCCTCAGTACTTATGACACTCATTAGCTTACACCTTGCCAAACAGTATTAAGAAACAAGTAACTTATGGACCTTCTTGAGATGAATACATCAAGCTTATAGCACCTTTTAGTCTATTATTTTCTGCCTCTATCATGATAAATTGAGACCTGACCAGTTTATGCTATTGCTGTTTCATTCTAACAACAAATCATTTCCAGTACAGAACAACAAATGCCCATTTTGACAGTTATCTCCATCTTTACTTATATTAAATAGTACATTATTCCATAAATAAAGTAAAACACTGTTCAGTGTATGAGCATCCTAATCCTCCCCTATTTCTACTTTTCTCTTGAAAACTGCAAATATTCAGTAGTTGTATCTTGCCTCTAATATGCTTCTCCACATTGCTTTTGCTCACACATTCCTTAAATAAGAGCAAGGAGCATGGAGGCTGTTTTAAGGAAATATGATAAAATATTTTCAAATACAATAAAGCATTTTCAAAACTCTAACAGCACCTAATAGGAAATTAATTATTTGGAAATACCTTCTTTCTTCACCACCGCATGGTGTTTGGTACATTAGCAAGCAACTGTTCATTCTTCTCTTGGAAGAGAAATCATGGTCAGAGCTTGTCCTTTTATAAGATCATGATAAATTGAATGCATGGCCTTTGCCTGATTTAGTGTATATACATTCGTGCTGGCTTTGGTTGGGGCAGAGATAATTTTCTTCACTGTAGCTCATATGATATTATTTTTTGGATTTATGATGAAAATAATGCTGATAACACACCAATGTTTTAGTTGTTGCTGAGCAGTGCTTACACCAATGTTTTAGTTGTTGCTGAGCAGTGCTTACACAGAGTCAAGGACTTTTCTGTTTCTCCCACTGCCCCTCCAATGAGTAGGTTGACAGGGCACAAGAAGCTGGGAGAGGGCACAGCCAGCACAGCTCACCCAAAACTGAACAATTCTATACCATATGAAATATGTGCTCACCGCT
>NC_137694.1:144865110-144996854 GCF_964034855.1 Anser brachyrhynchus | reverse complement strand
TTACTAAAAGTAATCTTTTCAGAGATTAATTCTTTGAAAAATCATTGCATTTCACATTCTTCATAGAAATATTTTAGAAGAATTGAAGCAAAAGGGAACTGATGGACTGAGAAGCATTTTGCAAACCTATTCAATTAGACCATGTTATGAGACATGTCTGCCTGGATGGAACATACAAAGAAATTAACTTAATAATTTAGTAGAAACATAAGATATATGAAGGTATCGTTAAGTGAAGTGCTGTTAGGCCCCTAAAATTAGAATAGAAATACCTAAACAACAGTAAGTAATGCTGTTGAATCCTCAAAACATATTCAGGTTCTTATTTTTTACCCACTTCCTGACAAATACTTCTGGTTTTGACAGGAATACTAGGAAAAAAAGCTTTCTTGTGTTATTATGGGGCTTTGACTAGAAACTGAAATGATGGAAGTTCTGCAAGAAAGCCTGTTATACAGTCTCAGAGAATTCAGATAAGGATCCAAGAATTCAAACCAAATCCAAGTGCTGAACCTTTTGAGATACACTACGCTTTGAAGAAGAGTGACTTTATTCTGCCAGATGGGTCTTTGAAATGCTCTGCAGTGCCCACATGACTCATCAACAAAATTTATTTGGCTAAAGAAGCAGTCAGGGAATATACTGTACTATACTGTACATGGTCCTTCTAGGACAGCTCCAGCTGGAGCCTTAGGCAAGATTTATGGAAATGGAAATCTTAGGAGCCATCGCGCCTTTTCCTTTCATTTGCTATGTTGCATCAATGAAATGATCATCTGCGATGTTATCACATGAAGGCAAATGTACTTGGTGGTGGCATCTCCCCTCCCCCCCCCCCCCCCCGAAATGAGAGCAGCTGCACAGTGGGGAGGTGAGCTCCATGAACAGTCAGACCAGGCAGCTGAGGAAGGAAAAAAAAAACATGTCTAGAAATCAGGAGAGGCTACCAAGACAACAGTCAGGGTGTAGAAAAATAGCATAAGTCTGTGCTCTGTGGCTTTGGGAGAAGGCAACAGGGCCATGTAGTGGCACTGGAAAGTTCTTGTAAAATTCCGTGCAGATAACACTGTTCTCCCATTACCAAATTTTCTATTCCTTTTCTTTTTCAAGTAGTGATAGAAATATTTAGTACCTTTCTACCTCTCCAGTGTTTCTCTCAGCATTAATAGTGAGGATAGGGCATCCTGGAGATCTCTGACAAGGAAACGTACTTTCAACAGTACGAAAGCCTCAGTGGGCTGCTTTAGATATACTGTAGGAGTGGAGGTGGGATTTCTACATTATGTTAGTGTTTCCTAGCTCACGTGGAGAAATAGAAAGAGGGAGGAAGGTTATTACACAGCTGGCAAAGTGCTCTAAGAGTTTTCCAGAGTAATCCTGGGGTAAATGTTAGGGAATGGAGATGGCAGGTGCATTCTGCAGCACTGCACCACCAGCCCTATTTCGCCTTACTTCCACACTTCCATGTCCACAGTGGGGAAGCTGGGGACAAGGTCTCGGCACTGTGTCTCCAGGAGGTCAGAGGAGATCTCTCTGGGCATTGCTGTGTCAGTGGCATGTACATGTACATGTACATGTACAGGATGGCATGGCTGAGCATGTTACCAGCTAGTCCCTGCGACTAACGCAGAGAAATTTGACAAACAGAGGATGCATGTTTTGCATATTTGAGGCAAGCCGAGAAACAATTTTTGCCACTAGTAAACACAACCATCCTCTTAACTATGGAAGATAACACCATAGTGATTATATTAAATCCTTAGGCTCAGTGTGTATACTTATGAAGAATAAATAGTTGAAGAAAGGAACGAAGATCATTTGCTGAGATTTAGTAAGTTAGTTTGTTAAGTAGGGTACCCTTCAGAAACTCATTTATCTGATAAGTAAATATGAAGTAAACATTAGAAGGGCTAGAAGGATTGGCTAGCAATGAGAGTTTCCTGACCCTATCCTAAGCTTTTATGCGATCTGTTTAACATTCTTTGTTTTAAGGAAATGTAAGGTGTGGCAAGAGGCACTGAAGTAAGAAGAGTAATACAAAGGAGAAATTTTTAGTTTTTTATAAAGAGCAAAGACTTGATTTCATGTTTCACAATTTGCACTTTAGCTTAAGTCTTTTCAAGAATGTTCCTGTTGCAAGGAAAAGGCTGGCAACCGAGAAACTTCTCTTCTCACGTAATCTGAAACTGACATTTCCATGAAGCTATTGTTTTCAATGTTTGAAGAATTTCTGTCCCAGTAGGGCACCACAGCAGGTCATAACATAGACCCCAATACCCTGAAAGGGGATATCGAGCTTTAGGTGTCCCAAGCTGAGCAGCTTTAAGGCATCCATTCCCATGGTCATCACTAGAAACACTGTTTTATTTTGTTCTCTTCTAATATTATGCATGAAAAATTATATTTCTTTGTAATTTAATGCTGAACATATAATAACTTCATCTTTAAATAAATAAAAAAATAAATAAACTTCATCTTTAAATAAAATAACTTCATCTTTACATTTTACAATTCAAATGTTCCTACTAATTTGAAGTACCACGTAAAACCTGGTACTTCACTGAAGATTTTACAAAACTACCACAACAATTAACATTTCATTGTTGTGTGAAAGAAAAAAAGCTGATATAAAGCACTTTCAGAGAGAAAATAAGTATATGTATACTTATGTGTATAAGTATATATAAATCACAGCACGTAACACCTACAAGTCAGAAGAAATATTAGGTGCTAATCCACTTTCCTATTCCCATGTAACCTACTCAGAAATAAATCATGATGTATTGAAAGTCACATGCAAGAATGAATGAATTCGATCACAGTGACTTGAAGGAAGATCTTATGGCTCTTCTTGTATTTACTTACTATTTTTTAAACACTGCCAATATTTTTCTTGCCCGTTATCTATATGTGAGGTTATGTGCTTTACAATGAGAAAGAATTAGGAAACACCTTTCTGTCTTTGTATTTCATTTGATATTGCTTAATTCTGTTGAAGCTAAAAGGTATTTGTGAGAATCCATGAGAAACATTCTAGCATTAAGAACAGAACAGAATTCTAATGGAGTACATAGTAAGTGAGCAGAATTAAATAATTTACAGGGTATGTAATAATATACTTTAGGTTTTGAGAAGATACTAAACAAAGGTCTTTCAGGTCTAGTAGATATTTTTTTTTTTTTTCCAGTCTGAATTAAAGTAATTCTGGTTTGTCTGTTGTCTTTGTGTAAACTTTTAATCTGCAGTGCTAGCTTGCCTCCAGCAAATTATGTCTATAGGATGTTTTCCAAACTGCATAATTCTAGAGGCACTCTGAAATGTCTTTATCCAAATAATACATAGAAAACCAACCAACCAACCAAACAAACTGTTACTTGAGAAAGAATCAGAGATATAAAAGTATTATAAAACATTTTTAGTAAAAACCCTTTGAAAAAAAAAAAAAAGGAAATTTTAAAAAGTGATCTAACTAATTGCTGCATTAATATAACTCATGCATATTACCAGGGTTGGAGTGGAAAGATGTCTCAATAACACTGTCAATTAACAGAAACTGTTTAAGATTATCCCTAAGGCCACACTTTAAAAATTTCACTAAACAGTATAATACAAAACAGTGTATTAATTATAACTGGTCAGGAATCTTTTTCATGAAGTACTTTTTTTTTTTTTTGTCAGAAATATTCAGTTCACCAAAGCATGTCACAATGATTAACCTCTTTAAAAAAAAAAAAAAAAAGTCAACAAACTAACTCAAACTAGCAAAAACTGACACCTGGATCCATTTGTTCAGGTCCTGCAATAGAATTCCCAGCCAGAGAACAATGCCTGGCAGTCAGGATACTTGGATACTTAGGATACTGAAGACCCAGGTTTAATCCTCTTTTATTTTCTTCATGTTCCATATTAATATCTATGTCCAAACATTACTGTGACCATGCTGAAGTTGGCTTCTTTATCAAAATTTTTCAACATTAAAGGCGTGACTGCAGCAAGATCTTGACGTTAAGAATGATGTGGGGTGCACGCTCTAGCCTCAGGAGTAGGGTCTCATTGCTTTGGGGTAGTAAGGAGCAATCATTATAACATTATATCTCAACTGTGTCCTGAACAACTCGCATGAGAGTGCTGGATTTCAGTCTCTCCGAGATGGGGAATTTCATATCACACCATTTTCAAATTCTTTATCATTTGATGCTACTGTTTGACTGCTGCTGTGTTCACAAATGATGAAGAAAAAATATTTTTGATTAATGTAGTGGTTTTATAGTCATCCTTTTAACTAGGTATATACCTCTTAAGGTACATCTCACCTTACTACTATAAGGTTCTGCTGAGCACTGGCTATTTCAGTTCACTGAATGAATGCCAAGAAGAAATTATTAAATAATTCTTGCAATTCTTATATGAGATATTGAATAAAAAGTGATACAATAAGCAGGACCCTGCTTGTGTATATAACCTTACTCACTTCAGCAGTACTTCATCTGAATCTTTGCTTATTCACGGTGGAGTTTCATTAATATCACTTGATCTCCATGGGTGTGCAGGGCTTTGCCCATATAAAACTGTTCTCAGCATGAAAGCCCAATTACATAAACATGCATCTTCCCATAAAATGAAGTAGCATTGGAATACAGCAGCAGAACAGAAGCTTTCTGTGTAATGCTACAAATGCTTAGTGGTGAATTTGCAGACAGAACTCTTCCTGGGGCAAGACCTGCATTTTTATTATTAATTTTCATGCTGGATAATGTTATTCAGTTTGTGTTCTGAAAAGAACTTTTTAGGATTTCACCATAGTACCAATGGTAAGTCATAAAAAGGAATCTTTCTTTTTTTACTGTAAGAATAATCCTGAAAACAAACAAACAAAAAAAACCATGTATGAGTCAGTAATTATTACAATTCTTAAAATCCTAGAAAAGTAATTTAATAACAGCATTGGAAAAAATACTCCACCAGCATTTCATTAAGCATTCTTTTACTATAAAATTCTGCTTTTTCAGAATGGGCTATTAAAATTTCTGTTAATTATAGATGAGCCTGAAATAAAACCCTCTGTTTACAACTTACACCACACCATTTTAAGGGTGAGATCTTTATTTGGACCTTGATTTATAAACATTGCTATTTTTAATCTTCTTTTTTTTCATCCTTTGACAATTTCAAAAGGAACAATTCACATTCCCCACCCCCCTCTCCTCCTCCTTCTCATGTCCAACAAGGGAAAGAATGTTCTGGCACTATGAAATTTTTCTTAATGTAAAGAACACCACTCCATTTTTCCTAACCTAGAGATTTAACCCTGCAAAATACATAAGGCAAGAGTCTTGGAACAAAATTTTTTCAATATAATTTTATAAGTTATGCAAATAATACTAAGTCACTAGAATTCATTTCTTTATATGGGCTAACTTCAAATATATGCACATTCTACTAATTTTAACTAAGTACTTCATATTAATGCAAAACTACAGCTTTCAGTTCTGAATAGTGGTTCAGTCCTTACATGGTAAAAATATAATGTGCTATCATGAAAATATCAATGAATTAATCCCATGCAATACTATAAACCACATAGTAACAGTAATTGCTTAACAGCAATTTAAAGGGCAGTAATTAAAAGAAACAAACAAAATCTTAATCAGACTCATCATTTACTCACCTGTGGTTTTTCATTTGCAAATCAATGTTTGCAGTACACAGTATAATTTATTATTTTGAAACTAACAAAATTCTCAATGTTGTCTAAGAGCTATTCTCTCTCTCTTTTTTTTTTTTTTGTTAGAGTTGAAGGATCTTCCTTGCACATAAAGAGAATTAAAGCCATCTTTAAAATGCCATGTCTGATGTGATGTTGAATAGCAGAATTTTATTAGTTTGAAACAAAAAGGAAAATTCTCCTACACTAACTACAGGGCTCATTTGTTTGAAAGACGGAGAAAAGAGACAGACTGTAGACTCAAAGCAGTTGAAATTATGAAATAGGCTGATTTTATGTTTAAAAGCTGGACTATAAGGGTTGAAATATCAGGACCTGACATCATAAGAGGGTCAATACCAATCAGAAGTATCACAAAATATAACAAATATCTAGCTTGGGTGAGTGAACTCACAATTCAACGTGTGGAAATATATTTTGAGCGCATTCTTCCATCCTGCATGATACTATAGTACAGTCCCTGTAAGTGTGAAATCTTGTGTATGAAAATATTGGGATAGATGGGAAGTTACAAATTACCATGATTTTCATTATTCATGAGTATAAAAATACTGTATAAAACTCCTCAGCAACTGACTGAGTTTTGGGGTAAACTGAGTCTATCTGGCTCCTGCACCAAGCTTTTAGACAGATCAGTCTTTTTATTTTATTTTAAGATGTGTTGTAATAAGCAGAAAAATAAAGACCTGTAAAGTCATGGAAAGGATCTGTAGAACATTTTCAATTACAAGGGCAACAGCTCGGTGATGATGCATAGTGATTCATAAGAAATGTTGACACATAGCAATGGTCAATGCTCAAGAAAATTGGGAAGCCTCGGCCTGAAGTCAAGAATCACACTACATTACTGCTTTATCTACAGTGGACAGACTAGTCTGTTCCTTGATCCCCAAGCTTTAAGCAGAAAGGGTGAGTTTAGCCCCTACGGATGACTGTTGCTGTAATCTCCCCATAGTGGTTGGTATGCAGTGCCTTACCTTCCTACAAAGAGGAAGACAAGTTTTCAAGAGAGAAAAAAAACACCTCTGCACAGTGCTTAGCTTTGGATGAAGTGAATATGCAAGAAGCTTTCACACTGGTCAATTAGATTTTTAGCCATGTTATTTGTAAATTGGCCCAGAGTAATTAATGTTCACAAGCTAGAAAAGTACATTGCTACATTTTACACTGCCATGTGCTATCACAGTGCTCGTAAGTGTGATACTTAAACCTTCCCTTGCACCACACCTGTGATGGCAGTGTATAATGAGCAGGTTTCAGTGGAGTTTGAGAAGTCTGATTTCGCAAGAAAGCATTTTTCACTGGTGATTTTTGAAAGGAAATGAAACAGAAACAGCTAAATCACAAGCACATGAATGCTATACCAGGCCAAAACAGCCAGAGTTATTATAGCTAGAGGAATTCCTGCTTCAAACTAGTATTACAGAATGTGATAAAATCATCTAAACAAGGAAAGGTCTTGCAATGTCTGAACACTTGCCACTGTGTAATCCCCACAACACTGACCAAAAGGAAAAAATGTACTTCAGAGTAATCCTAAGACTCTGATAAATAATATGAATGGAAAAGGATTCTTAAAAAAAAGCAAAAATCTTTCTATCACCCTTTTATTACCAATTTATCCATTCAAAAAGGAAAACACTGTTAACTTTTTGACAGCATTTTCTATGAGAAAGTTTCAGTCAACACAAGCCACTGTGCCACTGTCTCTAGAAAAGACCCCATATTAATCTAACTTCTTCTGCAATAAGAAAAGGTACAGTTCAGATAAAGGTGTAGTACCTGAAGTCAGTAACTGGTAATTCAGTGGGGATTTTGTCATTAAATTCAATGGGAAGGAAAAATAAAGGAAGTTCAGGATGAAAACACAGACTTTTCCTGCTTCAGCTCACACAGTTGAGAAGAATTTTAAGCCAGTGGAGAATGTTTATTTCCATTCAGTGATCTTCAGCACAACATCTCTCAATAATAGAATGTAAGCCAGGATAGCTGTCCAGCTTTACCTTTACATTTCCATGCCACTAGCAATCAGTTTTCCATATTTTGTTGACCAAACATATATTTTCTCGCCTTACATTTGTAGCCATCTATTCTAGATATGAAAGACTGAGCCCCTTAGAGAGTGCCATAGCAAACATTGAAGTGCATCCTCAGAAACTAGGAGGGTAAGTATCACACTTCCAGAAATAACTGTCCCATGATTAATAAAGATGAGATAGAGTGATTTCTGAACACCCTTCTTCCACAGCACAGTCTCACAGTCTGAAGTCCAAGAGGCAAGAGGAAACCTGCAGGGTGAAATTAGAATACCTGAACTACAATATGACTTACAGATCAGATTTGCAGTTTTAACTGATTAATTAAGTACTTTTTTTTTTTTTTTTCCTAGACAAGTTTGCTTGTCTACTTGGAATATCTTTTAATTTCAGGGTGGGTCTTTAAGAATACTCAGTATTATAAAAGGGTGTGCATAGACAGTCATAAAGTGAGTACAAAATATGCAAAGTTATTACTACTACCCAACAAGGTAATTTTTTCTTTATTTATTTACAGGAAGGAATGCTTACCTAATACTGTAACACAACATTTAATCCTTTTCTCTTACAGTATCTGAAGACTGGTTAAATTTCTCCAGATTCCTAACATTCATAGACATTTTAGAGGCTTCATGTATTTTGAAGTTTTAGAAGAGTCAAGACAGAGAGGCTTTCAATTTTGTTCTCTGCATAATTATGTCTCGCATAATCACTTCTTCCTGTTTTAGCAGTTTGATAAAGAAGGTGTCCTCATGGTTAGTCCAGTTTAGAGCTCTCATGGAGTAAATACTTTTTGTCTCCTAGAAAAAAGAGGCCTGAGCAGGCATACTTCATATACAAATGAACATGTCTTTGTCTACATGTATCTGTTAATCTACCTCATGATATTTTTTCAACTCATAAGGTGTTTTCAATTAAATCTTTCTGTGGCTACCGCCGCTAAGATAACTGTTCTCTCCCTCTGCTGTAGGTGCCAGGCACTCTGTAGGTGACAGAGAGAGGTCCTTCTAAATACAGGAGCTGGAATTACAAATATGTAATTTGTAATATATGAGCTGTGCAAAGGATTTCACAGAGGATGGGTCTTGGGTGAGCTTCTGCCTGCCCATCTGCAGAGTGCTGTGTGAGAAGAGCCGTTGGCTGATGGTGCGTGTCACTGTTGTGTCTTTGATGAGAAGATTTCAGTCAGAACTATGCCAAGATGAGTAAAAACTCCCTAGGACCTCCTCTCTTAAGCTGTTTATCTAACTAGGTCAAGGTCAGGAAGGAAAAATTGGGTATCTTCTTAAGGGGAGACTTCATATGCAATCTGTAAATATACTGCTAAATTGGAGGGAAATTCATCCAGCAGTAGATTAAAAAGCCAGAACACAAAAGTAACATTAAAGAATTTAGGTGAAATTGTACTATTTCACTTGTAATTTTAATGGTACAAATCACACTCCCATCAGCAAAGGTCAAGTGATGGAAAAACTGCATGTTTTTGTTTTTTTTTTTGAGTTGTTTATTTAACCATATTTCAAAATGTTACAAGAGACTCCTGTGATAGACATATCCATATATTATCATATCTTATCATAGATTCATAGAATGGTTTGGGCTGGAAGGGACATTGAAGATCATCTAGTTCCAACACCTTCCACTAGACCAGGTTACTCAAAGACCCATCCAACCTGGCCTTAAACAGTTCCAGGGATGGGGCATCCACAACTGCTCTGAGTAACCTGTTCCAGTGCCACACCACCCTCATAGCGGAGAATTTCTTCCTTATATAAATCTACCCTAAATCTACCCTATTTTAGTTTAAAACCATTACTCCTTATCCTATCACTACACTTCTTGACAAAAAGTCCCTTTTCAGCTTTCATAGAGGCACCCTTTAGGTACTGGAAGGCTATAACATCTCCCCAGAGCCTTCCCTTCTCCAGGCTGAACAACCCCCAACTTTTTCAGCCTGTCTTCGTAGGAGAGGTGCTCCAGCCCTTTGATCATCTTCATGGCCCTCCTCTGGACTCATTCTAATACTTCCATGTCCCTCTTGTGCTGGGGGCCCCAGAGCTGAACACAACACTCCAGGTGGGGTCTCACAAGAGCAGAGTAAAAGGGGAGAATCACAACATGAATCACAAAGAAACAAGTTCATGGTACAAGTAAAAGAAAAGGTACAGGAAATACTGAAGGAACGTAACCATGTCCTGAGCCACTAGGCAGTCAGTTTGTCAGTGTAAGCTCATGTGAAGTAATGCATACTGCTGTAAAACCATTTTTAATGGCCATTCCTTATTTTTGCTGATCACCTTTACTTATTAAATGATTAAATACTGAGGAAGTTAATAATCTGCACCAGAAACTAAGATCTGCAGAGCTCAGTTGCCGTACAGGTATTTAAATGGAAGCTCTTTGTAAATCTTCAGTAGGAGCCTGAGCTCAGTAAGAGAAACATGCAGTGGCAGTGCTTGCAACAGGCACCAACTGACGGTGTGCTACAACAGTGCTACAACAGTGCTTCTCAGGCAGTAGCTGTGTCCTTGACCCTGAGCACATCTGCATAAATTGACTTCAAGAGTCATACCATGACTTCAAGTATTTTTTTAATGGACAGGTGCTCTCTATATAACTACATAGGATCATAACTTATATAAACATGAGAGGTGGATTTCAACTCCAGATAAAAATACCCAGACTTATGTGACTACATGTTGATGTCTATGTGTGAGGGAGGTGTCTAAGCTCCTCATGAAGTTAAAGCAGCCTGGAGGATGCATCAGATCATCCTAGAGGAGATAATTGCATGAGATCAGCTTAGCCTTATCTGATTCCAAATCAACTGAATCTGATGTTGAAGATATGTGTTTCTGAATGTATATATGCATTTTTTAATTTCTGAATACACAAATAGTGTGATTTGTGAGTAATATACATATATATTTTCTGATGTTATATGACTGTGGGGTGGTTTTACTCAGGTAGGCAGCTGAGCTCCACCACAACTGTTCTCTCACTCCCCCTCCTCAAAGGCAAAGGGGAGAAAATACAAAAAACAAAAACAAAAACAGAAACAAAACAAAACAAAACAAAAAAGCTAAAGAGATAAGGACAGGGAGATCACTCAACAATTATTGTCAGAGGCAAACAGACTAAGCATAGGGCAATTAGAGAAATTTATTACCTTTTATGAATAAGCTAGAGAAGTGAGAATCAAAGAAAACAAAGTAAAAACATCCTCCGCCCATCCACCCTCTTTCACTTCCTCCCTGAGTGGTTTAGGGGAACGGGAAAGGGTGCTGTGGTCAGTCCCTGATGCTTCGTCTCTGCCGCTCCCTCACAGTCACTCCCTGCCCCTGCTCCCCGTGGGGTCCCTCCCACGGGATGCCGTCCTTCCTGAACTGAGCCTGCGGGGGCTGCCCACAGGCAGCAGCTCTTCAAGCACTGCTCCCACACGGCTCCGTACCACGGGGTCCATCCCCCAGGAGCAAACTGCTCCAGCACGGGTCCCCCACGGGCGGCAGCTCCCCCCAGACCCCCTGCTCCTGCGTGGGCTCCTCTCCACGGGCTGCAGCTCCGGCCCGGGGCCTGCTCCTGCGGGGGCTCTCCATGGGCCGCAGCCTCCTCCAGGCCACATCCACCTGCTCCACCGGGGGCTCCTCCACGGGCTGCAGCGTGGAGATCTGCTCCGTGTGGGACCCGTGGGCTGCAGGGGGACAGCCTGCTCCACCAGGGGCCTCTCCACAGCCCGCAGGGGAACTGCTGCTGCGTGCCTGGAGCACCTCCTGCACTGACCTTGGGGTCTGCAGGGCTGGTTCTCACTCTCACCCTCCCAGCTGCTGTTGCACAGCAGTTTTTTACTTTCTTAAATCAGCTTTCACAGAGGTGCAAACAACATTGCTTATTGGCTTGGCTCTGGCCAGCGTCAGGTCCCTTTGGAGCTGGCTGAAACTGGCCCTTATCTAACATGGGGCAGCTTCTGGATTTTTCTCACAGAGGCCACCCCTGCAGCCCCCCCCGCTACCAAAACCTTGCCACGTAAACCCACTGCAGTCCATTAAGGACATTGTTTTACATTTTTTGAAGAATCAACACATTGTCATATATATGAGTTTTTCTGATTCTTCTTCTGTGTTATTTCCGTTCCCTGGCAAAGGCCCGTTTGTCTGAACAGAGTGTGAAGACAGTAGTGTTTACTTCCCACAAATACAGGTCCATGGCTCTATACCCCTTCAGGACGCAGATCCGCCCACTGGAGCTGTCCCGTAGGGGAGGTGATCTGTATTGGAAAACAGACTTATTCACATTGCTCTTGAAAATGGGAGGCCTAGGTTCAGAACCTGTCTTTATTTATTTATTTATTTAGCATTAGGCACAGCCTCCCCCCCCCCCCCCCTTTTTTTTTTTTTTTCCCGCCTGAGCTGAAGGGAGGTGTTTCAGACTGAGCAGCAACATGTTAATAAATTCTGTTTACAGAGGCATAAATTCCACTACTGGGGGGGTGGGGGTGGGGGTGGAGGGTGGGGGGGGTGGGGGTGAGAGAGAGAGAGCTTTGAATATTTTAAAGCGTTCAACTTGGTAGCCACAATACTACCTACAGTACTACCTACAACTTGTCCTCTGTAATTGGCTTTTATGTGGGCCTACTAACATATTCTGAACTTCCATCTCTTAACTATGGGGTAGCAGCAATTCAACAGACACCGCTTCAACACTTTGATCAGTACAAACAAATCATCAGGTTATTTAGCAACAGCAAAACCCCCAGAATCAGACATGAAAACTTCCTAGTGCTCTTGAACACCAGTCTCATTCACCAGTAACAAATTTATTTTCCTTTGGATTTTTAGCTGTTGCTTGCAGGCAGGGCTACCTTTCAAGCATAGCACAGAGGCACTTGCTCTGCTTTTGCCAACAGAAAGAGTGGGAAATGTTCCATGCTGACTTCACTCCAGTTCTTCCCCAAAGCAACAGGCAGGAGGGAAGGGCTGTTTGGCCAGCCTTACCATTGTGTCCCTACTCGACTTATCCCCAGCCATGCATGCAGGTTTGCAATGGCAATTTGCAGTGATACAGTCTACTATCTTGTAAAAGGGGGCACTACAAGCTCCATAGCCACAGCAGCACTTCTACTTGCAAATGTTTGCTTTAAATGTGAGGAGTCGTTTCAGGGTGGTGAGGAGACCGTGAGAAGAGGAACAAGAAAGTTGTCCATAGATTCATGGTGCAGTTTGGTGTAGCTGGATGCAAAGGAGCGGCATGTGTATGCTATCATGTCATCTAATTAGGGAAAATTAGACCTGCTAATTTGGAAAGGAAGAGTTTGAACAAACACCGCTTTGCCAGCTTCAATGAATTTCACTTAGTTTCTTTCTTGAAAATAAAATTTGCTTTATTTCTTTTTTCTTGGAAAAAAAATATGAAATATGAAATTGTAAGACTATTTTAAAGACAGAAGGAGGGCTGACATCAGCAAATGGAGTGCCCTGAGCAGCATTACCATGGAGTGTGCACTGGAGAAGAAAAACACTCGTTGAGGCTGGGGGTTAGGAGAAAGTCCCTGAAAGCTACACTGATTCATTGTAATGAAGTCTTATGTGTTATGGCATTGTTGTAAAAAGTGAAATTCTTTCACATGCTAAGCTATGCGGAAGCCTGGGGCCTTGTGCAGAACTACAGGTGGTGTTTGTTTATGGCCAGCTTTACACATAATACAGCCCTTCTTAAGGAAGTGTCATAAAGTGCTTCACAGCTGGTTTTACATGGTACACATGCAACATCGCACACCTTGCTTGAGGGACCTCTTCCTCTAAGGACATATAAGAACCACCTACCTACCGCAAGCATAATCCCCTGTGCATGTTCCTGCTTGTGAAAACAGTATTTCTTCCACAATTTTTAAAGGAACAGAAACTAGCAGAAGGATCTAGTGAGGCACTAGTCCAGAGACAGCTCAGAAGAAAAATCTGCAATGGACACATGCTATGAACCTGAAGTAGAGGAGCTTGAATCACAGGTCAAACACACTTGCAGAGGCCAAAACCAGATGCAGACACCAGTAAGCCAAAGGCAGAGGTGTTTGATGTGGGCCCCTACAACAGGAAGCAAGGAAGATGTACCTGATAAGGCTGTGACCTAAAGTCCTTTGCTAGAGTCAGGACTAAAGGGTGAGAAGAACTCGTAACAAAGTAGTGGTGAAGTTAAGGACAGACATCTCCAATGCTGTAAAGATGAGGGAAGTTCATAAAATGTACTGCTGGGTTATGCAAAGAAAAGCTGAGGTGGAGTGCAGCTGTTAGACGTGAAGAAAATATGTGTTGTACTTGGGACAGAGCCCTGATGTTCCAGTGTTGTAAGTGACCAAGTGAGCACCTGGGAGATTAATCTTTTCTGAGCATATCATACATAAAGGAGAAATAATCTTGTCACCCTACATCTCATGAAGGCCAGTGCTTTGCACTAGGTGGTGCAGAGATAATGCTGCATATAGCCTCCATTCTCAGTGTTAAAGTACTCTAAAGAATGCTCAAATGGAGTTCCTATGGAGCTGACTGCAACCCTCTCCATCACTACAAGTTGGTATCACTTCTCAGAACTATTTATGGACAACACAAAGGGAGTAAAATGTTATTTTCCCTGCTATTTAGGGTAGGTTATGCTCCCTGCTGGTCAGATGAAGGCCTTTCAACTTTGGAGACACAGGATCTTACTTCTCTTCATGAACATCAGATGTAATAATGCGGCCATCTTCATTACATAAAATATGTGCTCAGTGATACATGGAACTGGTGTTTTGAATGGGTAGTACGTCCACTGGGGAAACCGCATATAAAAAAAGACCCTCTCAGCTGGAGCATTTGGATATGCAAGAATAACAGATAGAGCCCACTGGTGTGAACACACATCAGGAGTTCAGACAGAATGAAATTTGTGAAGCAAGGACACAGTTTCTACATTTTCCACTTATTTTAAAGAGTACCATGCTCCAAAGCTGCAGAGCTGTTCTTTAGTAAAGCTGCTCTGCTAAAATGATAAACAAAATCTGTTTCTTTGAAGCCAGCAGGAGTCCTTGAAGATCATTTCAGATGCAGTGTGAGTCTAGTGCACGGAATGATCTAAGGCCTTGATCACAACACATGGGGAGGGACTGAATTATTCTTCTCACATATAAATATAAGTAAGCTGTGTAGGACCTAGGGATTTTCTTACGACCCAGTTGTTGAGGATGAAGTGGACAGGTTTCAATAGTAACAACAGGTCTGGGAAATGGTGAGTCCAGAGAGAAGGTCTGATTCTTTAATTATAACAGAAGTGAATTAGGATTCCTTGGATGAGGAAAAGACAGCTCTTGTGCTGGGATTTGGAAATAGTCAAGAGTAATTATCAAGAGGTTGGCTTCAACAAGGAACTATAGAGGAAAAGGCAAAGTTTCTATTTTCAGTGTTCATTTAACATAACCCTTTATTCTGTTTGCAGCCCACATGATGACGCAACATCCCTCCATTTATATTCCCAGATTTTGAATCATAAAAACATTAATTCACCTCTTAATTATTCATTTAGGAGTTTCTTTGTTGGGCTCTCAGGAGTACTATATTAGGCATTTCTTTTGTAAAATGCAGATTTAGAATGTAAGAAGAATGAAGTTAGACTCTTTTGTAAAACTACAGAGGATTTAAAGTGAAAACTATATGAAAATAGACAAACCTTCAATTAAAAAAAAGAGTTTCCAAAAACACAGACTGCTAGACTGAAATTTCATGTTCTTTACATGTCTCTTTTCAAATATGTATCTAGTCTCTTCAGATAAGAATGGAATAGTAGGAAGAAAAATGTAACTTCAGAACATTGTAAAAATATGTAAGACTTCAAGAAAATTCTGATAGGCATATAAAAATGATTTTTCTTTTTGTATTTGAGAAAGATTTCGTAAAAAAAAAGATATTTTAGCTTTGGAGTTTTTTGGCTCACATTTCACAATATGGTCAAGAGATGCTGTGAAGATTTTTTTTGTTTTTTTTGGATAAATTTTGCTGTAAAGAGAGTGACTAAAACAGATCTTATTGCCTTGTAGTCCTTAGTCATAATAAAGAAAAATTACACTAACAACAGTGTAACAAGCAGTAAGAATAGTGCACCCTACCTCTTTTATACGACAGTGTTAATGCTAGTTTAGATTTGTCTAGAAACATACTACATAGACCTTTATTTAACAAGACCCTCATCCTTTTCACTTTTGTTATGCTGGTAACAGCTATTCACCTTCTTTTCCACTCTGAGAGCTCAAGTTGCATCATATAATACTGAAACTGCAGAGAAATTAGGTTCCAAGGGAATTTTGAGGGCCAGGGACAGCTTCAAAGCAGAATGAAAGAAAAGACTACCATCTTTGACTTCTGTTATTTTTCCCTGACACTCTTCAGTGATTCATCCAGTCATATCTTCTGAATGAAAAGAAAATTGGCCATCATAATCTACTCAAAAAAACAATACAGTTCCTTCAACCTTGTATTTCCCTAAATCCTTATGTGATAATTTTATCTGAGCTGCTTCTGAACCTCTGAAACAAGTTTGGTAAATCTAGATGTGATTCAGGATATACTTCTCTCTTTAAATAAACACACTGGAAAATCTGGAACTCCCTTTCAGAGGTGAAGGGATCCCCAGTTACAAAACCAAAAGAATGACAACAAAAGAATCTCACTCAGATCATCAATAGCCTTTTGACTTGCCTACTAGGATACATACACTATAACATCTTGCAGGTTTACTTCCTGCATATGTTTACATACAAATTTATCATGCCATTGCATAGGTGTAATTTTACAGATAACTATGTGATGTGCATTAAACCTTTTATTAAACATTAGATTACCCTTCTTAGATATAGCATGAGAACAGATGACGATGTCAAGGTCGAGTATCTCTTAAATGACAACACACTGTGGCTATAGTTTTGTGCTTTTGTTTTGGTTTTATTTTTATTTATTTATTCTTTTTCCTTTGCTGGAGGCCGGAGGCTAGAGTATTATGCCTATGTGCTATGACAAAGGAAGCACCTCCATTACAGAGAAAATTACAGACCAGGCTGAATGCTGTACTTTATATCTATTCTTCAGGCAGACCTAGGCGACCAACTCATGGTTTTATCCTTAATGAAACACAAGGAAAATTGCACAGCACAGTATGTATTCTATTTCAAATTGGAAAGCGGGCTTCTTCAGGAAAACTGTAGTTATTCATTGTTATACCACACATACGTATAATAAGCCTGTATGTATGTTCTTTATAGAAACATCTACCTATACAGATTATATCTGCCTATACATAGATCTACCACATTTAGTTATTTTCAGCTTACAATAATGATGCAAAAGCATGGGGGGGGGGGGGGGGGGCAGGGGGAGAAGGCCTTCTACTGACAGTGGTTGAAAAAAAGAGAAGTGAATAAAGTGGAAATGCTGTGCTTACCAGCTCCCACTGTTCAGGCCACAGAGGGTCACTGAACTGCAGTTCATTTCCTATTCCACTCTCTGACTCCAACACTTTGAAGACTGCTGTAGGGATGTAATCATTCTTCTTGTGCTCGAGTGAAAACCACACAGAAAGATCAGTCATTTGCCTGCTGTTATTCACCCTCTTCCTCTTTTTTTTTTCTTCTTTTTTTTTTTTCTTGGCTGTTTTAATGTAATTGTAAAGATCACTATTTCTTTGAAAGAGCTTGAAATTTAGATTTATTGCTTAAAAAATATTGTATGACATCAGACAATTGCTGTCTGAATTCTATATGTTACACACTCCATAAAGATAAGTTCCTTTAGTGGTATCTCCAGTATTTGCTTTCTTGGAGGTTCAATTGTCTAGAAATTTCATTTTATAAAAATATTTCAGCATCACAGATAACAAGTATAATCAATGACCTTAATTTAGATCTAAAGTTACAAACATAAACACAAGAAAATGGAACACGAATGCCATGGAAACATCATATTTAATTTCTAAAGTTTTCTAACAATGGTATGATATTGCACCTTAGATAAGATAATTTCAGTATTTGTGATGTAACTGTGGTCTTTAGAAAAATAACCTTCTCGTCTTTCATTTTTCTTCTCTTCCAGTGTAAGACCTCAGGCACTGAGGTCAGGAAACAACTGGGTGATGGAAGCCACTTCACAGGGGAAAACTGTGCATTTGGTTGCAGTGGTGGAAGGAGAGATGGATAGGGCCCTTTTGAATGTGGCTCCCTACAGGATTGAACATTACTGAGAACTTGCTTTGTTGTTGATACAGCCCTCATGGTCACCATATTTGATTCTTCTGGGGGTTAAGCTACTAGACAATGCCCAAAACAGAGGTCAGGCAGAACTTCAGCACATACAATGAAGGAACCCAGGAGACAGGGTAGGTGGTGGAGGACACGTAGGAGCATGGAGGTGAGCTCTGTCTGGTTCTCTGGTTCTGCCTGAGGAACAAGTTACTTGTTGGAAATTATGGCCCAGTCCAAACCCTTGCTAGGGCAGTTTCCATGTCTCAGGAATTCGGGCAATTTTGGGATTTCACTTGCAGCTCATGCATCTAGTTGCCTGACCTGTGAAAAGCAAAAGAAAATGCAATAAAATGAAGATATGAGATGGAAAAATGGTGATAGCGTCACCACTGGAAAAATTCTTCAAGTAAGAGAAAAAGGGTGTCCATTTCTACTTATCATGAACACATGTCCTTGTGTTACTTTAATTCACTTAGCTGCATTAGGAAATCATCCCCCAAACCCATGGAACACCTGAAATGTTCATTCCCGTAACACAGCAACAGGCTCTTAAAACATTTTTAGTAGACTATTGTTCTTACAATTTTTACCACCCCTTGTCAAAATAAATCAAACCGTGATAATCTCCACAAGCACTTTAAAAGGATTAAAATTATGGGGAATCATTTTATATACCAAATTACTTTGTATATTTCTATTCTCTTGAATGAGAAGGGAAAATGAATTGGAAATCAAAAGAGGGAATTGCTCTTTTGATATCAGCATTTTCTTTTCTATGGGCATAATTAAATAGATCTTAGAAGAGTGAGACAGAAAGGAAAGGAAAGAGGTAGAAAAGGAGAAAGGGACAAAAGGAGGTGGGAAGAAAAACTATTCTAGGGACAAAATTGAAATATTTATCTATTTTATTTTATCTACAAAAGACACACTTTATTAGATTCTCCTCTCAGGATTGCCCTAGTCTGGAGAAGACCATGGGTGTATCTGAGTGACTGTCTGGGTGACTTCCCTGCTGGTCTCCCCAGCATCCCAGACAAAAGCAGCACCTAGGAAAACAGAACAGGAGTGTATGGCTAGAGCATTCCTATTGCAGCCAGCTTGTTTTTTGTTGATAGACCAGTCCTCAAGGCAGCTGACATACGGGAGAGAGCACATAAAGCTGTGCTGAGCTACTGGTCTCAGGTACCGCTACTATTATATATGGGGGCCTACAAAGCTCAGCTGTGCTCAACAAATGCTCGGTGCATCACTGAATCCAGGCTGTTAGAAAAAAACAGACTTATGTTTTCAAGCATTATAATTTTATAATATCAACAGAAGATAGTAAATAGATGCTAAGTGAAACTATTTTGCTTTACGTGCATTAAACCTGCCCTGCAGATAAAATTTTCCTCATTTTATTCCTATAAAGGCTTTTTAATAATATTTATTTATTTATTTATTTATTGTAAACCTAATAAATAATCCCAATGCTCACATATCTTGGGCAACATCCTACAATTCTTTGTAGGAAAAAAATAACGTGGTACTGGAGCAGTGGTGAGTCACCTGATTGGATCTGGGCGAATGCCTGAAAACTGTTAGCAAGGCAATTCAAGCAGCTGGAAAGTAAGGTGCAGACACTGTGTAGTAGTAGACAATTTGCATTTTCTCTCTTTTCTTCTGCTACACCATTTCTGGTAAGCTTCCTATGATAATGTTTAGTTCACTGGGCATCCAAGATTAGGTTGAAGCAGCTGCCTCTGTATAACTTGTAATCTTTCTATAGCAAAGCATTTGTATAAGGGAGACAAAAAAAAAAAAAAAAAGGAACTTAAAAAAAAAAAGATGTGAAAAGCTGCAGAAGGACAATAACAATAAGATGGACAGCAAGATGGAAGTAGTGAAGAAAGTCAAAACTACCTATACTGCAGTGACTATGAAGATGCCTTGTTGCATCTCTATCTAAACTACTGTCCTGACAATTTCTTTGCTAGCACCAAAGTAAAACATAGCACCAAAATAAAATATCACTCTACAACACATTCAATTTCCACGGAGTTCCCTTTCTTTCATTTTGATGTAAATATGAGATATAACAAGCCTTCTAAGCACCTCCAGATTCAAAGAATCAGGAGACAAAGAATTTCCCTTCCCCATTAAATCTTTCTTCTGTCACACCATTAAGTTTAGGCAGCAGAAGGATGTGTGTAAGAATGCAAAATATCTCAGGAAACTGAAATTAAAAAATCACCTGAAAATAGTGAATTGAGTCCCCATTAGTGAAGGATGAGTTAAGACCACACAATATAAACAATAAGATGTGAATTGCCTTTTCTGTCTGATAGGTGCATACTTTTTGAAAGAAAAGATGGAAGGTGGGGACAGTCTGACATAACACAGCTTTTAATCTACCAGTGTATAGTCAGTGGTTCAGAGACTTAGGTGTGAATATTTTTAGATAAAGAAAAAGATTTTGAGAGAAATTTTAAATTATCTCATGATGACAAATAAAGTTTAGTAGCCCTGTTAGGTAACTTTCTCAAACCATAAAGAATTCTTGTGTCCAAAAGTAACTAAGCTATGAGGAAAGATCAGGTAAGAAGCTGAAAAGTTGAACTGTAAAACAATTTGAAAAAGTTAAGGGTGAAGGTCCAGGGGAAATGTGAAATTTGTCCAACACACTTGAAGATAAGGAAAGTTTATAGCTGGAGAAATCCCCTCCGTACTTTGCACAGGAGATATCACGTAACAAGAGCTAATCTGACAGGAAGTGAATGATACAGTGCATTTCCTAGGGACTCAGAAGAAGGTTCATTTATAATGTTTGGATAGAAGGCAGTTCCCACTGAGGGAGAGTGGTACTAAAAATTAAACTCTTCTAGTGAAATATTCTGTCAAATAGACTGGGATTAGGATTGGACTATAGTAGGGACGATATCTTGGCTTGGATAATCACTGATAATTTCTTTAAATCAGAGTGGGAAAAGAGACCCTCAAGAGGAGGAGACAAGCACAACAAGCACACAATCTTGCAAGATAGCCAAGGACTCCAGGAAGCAGACTTCCCCTTTCATGCATCATTTATCAATGTATTTGGCCACCTGACAGAAGCAAGGGAGAAGGGATATTGTGTGGGGAGTCACTGGCACCCACCTGTTCAGAGATCCATCTGATCCATTTCTATGCCAAACCTTTTTAGACATCTTCTCTCAGTGTTTCTGGGAAATGTTAGCAGTGTTTTGACCTTCTCTTGGAAAGGTTTTGAAGCACTGGACTTAAGAGTTTTCCCCATAGCAAGATGAGTTCTGTGCAAAGATTTGCTTTCATCAAAACCACTGAATTCACTTTTTGCTGTGTCCATACCCCTTTATGCTGTCTGACCAGACTGTTCTGGTGTTTATATTTAACAAAATGGATAACTGTAGAAACAGAACATTTTAAATGGATGGAAAAAATATTCACAGAATTAATTTTATTCCTGTGGGAGTGATTAGTACAATGGAACTGGACTTTCAGCCAAGCAGCAAAAAGAAGCAAAGACAAAGAAACAACAGAGATGAAGCAAATATATGTCCACATATGTGATACTATATGTGATCATGGCTTGAAAAAAAAACAAAACAAACAAAAAAACCCACTATTGTATCTCATTAAATATTTCATAAACTATGAGGGTTGGAATCCTTGGTTGGAATGCTTATGGATGCACAAAGAAGAAGCAATTTCTCAGAACTATGCACTCTCTAAGAAATCTTACCAACAAAACCTTTAGGAAATAGGGAAGAGCAAGGAGAAAAGAAGGGGGTTAAGACCCAAGATGTATTAACAGAAGGAAGCAACTGCAAAAATTGCTGAGAAACTCAAGGATGCCAATGAGAAGGAGCAAAATCTCAAAGTAAATGACTGATTTTGACATCCCTGTTGCATCATTCTGTACATAAAGATAAACCTGAGGATGCCCAGACTTGCTGAAAGGACAGAGACATCCTGACTCCACAGAGAAATCCGTTATAGTAGTAACTTCCAGCTTCAGGTGGGTTTTGCAATACACTTTCTTTTCATGAATCTTGAAAATCCCAGGATAATAAAAAGCTATTTTCATATCTGGAAAGCCTTGTTTCAGGAACAGTTTTTTACAGTTTTTCCTCCTTACTTCTTCCTGCTGAGAAACACTGTATGGATGGGAAAATAATTAGAAACACAGAGGGATAAAGATAGAAGCAAAAATAAAATGCTAGGTGGCATTTTATTTCTGTCTTAGGTGGAGAGTTTGTTCTTCCTTTAGTGGAATTCATATTTTAAGATGGTAGAAAAAATAATTTATGGCAACTTATGCTTTTTTTTTTTTTCATATAAAGAGCAATCTATATGAAATCTTCCTGGAGAGTATAAGAAGCAACAAGTAATACAGGAATAGCGTATATTTTAATCAAGTACCATATTTGAATGAAAGTTCATCTCTTTAATACACAAAAAGAGAGAAAAAAATAAATAAAGTGGTTTAAATACACAGAGGAACCATGTTCACAGTACACTGAGGCAGATTTTTGTGTTTAATGAACACAAAATGTCAGATGTGTCAGACAGATGTGTCAAACAGAACTTACACCCAACACATTTAATTAAAATACCTGCATGCATGTTTGTGCACACATTTACACGTGCACACGCACACACGCACGCACAGAGGAAAAATAAGCAAGGAAATTCTTTCCGATAGCCAGTTTCAAGAATACAACTGTTCTCCTGTGCTAGAAGCTGTTGCCAGCCAAATAAAATATCAGTGTTCCACTAGGAAATGGCTAGCCAAACAGAAAGTGCAATGAATCTCCAGCTGATGAATATAAGGATTTCTCCATGAAATCCCCAGTGTCAGAAATTATTATAGAGGCTTTCTGTAGTTTAGGACATTCCCAAGACTGGTTACTCAGTGTTATGTAAATGACAAATGGGTAAAAAAAAATAACTTGGAACAGATGAATAAGGCATTTGGTTCGTAGGAAAAGGGATCAATATAGTTTTGACTAGAGTCTTGAAGTAGCTTCTTGTGTTAAAAATAACAACACTACAGTAACCTTCCTGTGGCTATCATTATATCAACTTACAGACATTAAAATATGTTTTAGCAAATGTAAAGAGTTAAAAGGGGACAGACTTTCCTTCCAAAGTGGAGGGACAAAGTTTCACTTATTCTTACAAGGCATTAGTTAGTAAATTGATAACAGAATGATTAGCTTTTATTACCACTTTTTTCATCCCCCATTATGAATGATTAGGAAAACTAGAATGGTGCATATTAACATTGATTCAGCAACTTGACAGCACTTGGTGGAAGATATGTTTAGTTTTTTGTGTTATACTTTTAAAAGACTACAAATGACTGAATTTACAGGCCCTACACAGATGTGTGTAGGGAAGATTGAAAGAAGGCTTTTCCATTCACCACCCACACCCCAGGCAAGAATGAAAAGTAAGAAGTTCCCAAAGAGTTGATGAGAAGCAAAAGGAGCACAGCATACCAGGGAGTGGTGTACAAAATATGGTACCATTGCATGCTAAGAATTAAAGGGAAGGAGAGAGATTTTTGATGGAAATCAGTCAACTGCAGTACCTCACAACTGGTGGGTAGGAATTGGAGTGGTGAATGTAGCTGAATCCTCAGAGAAAGGGAAAAACTGTGTGCATAAATTCCTGTCTGGGCACAAAGATGTGATCTGACCTGTAGTTCTCAGTTTGTATTCAAATGAACACCACTCAGATAACTGGGAGCCCAAATGAACAGAGAATTAAAATAAAATAAGAATTTCAAACTTTGAGCTTAGAGGAGGCAATTCTCTAAAGTTTCTTCTAATTTCCTTAAGTTTTATTTTTCATTTGTACATATATGGATAGACCAATCACCACTCTAAACTTTACTTTTTTTTTTTTTCCAGATGTTCTGCATGTCTTTGAGCAGGCTCCTTTCTCAATAAATTGTATGGTACTTTTAACCCCTCAGTGACATCTGTGTCTGTAGCCTCCAATACAGTTAATCCATTTGTATACTCCGGTTTCTCTTCAGATCATATAATAAACCTTTAGTACAACAGAACTAGAGCAGCACATGGTATTCCAAATGTGGCCTCACTTGTTTCGTATATAGAGCTAGGATATTTCCTCTGACTTAAGTTCAATAGCTCCATTTATACATGCCTCATTTTATTTTGTTTTGTTTTGTTTTTTTTTTTTTTTTTTTTTACCCCAATTGCTGCTAAGCACATGGCCAACTAGTTTTGAGTCTTATTTACCACCCCACACCTCCATCTCACATTCTTCACTGTCATGGACATACTGTATTTTTTGGGTTCAGCATAATTCAAACATGGTTTTGTTTTTAAGACTGCAAGCTTGCTGTGGTATGGGTTAGATTATCACCAGAGCTGAGTGAACCAATTTGGATTAAATTAAGAGAACCATTCCTTGCCTTGTTTGAAGTTTGAAAATGTCAGCTTAATTTTTATTCACCTGCTGCTCACTTCCTGGTTTTGGTCAGGACTGGAATGCCACAATATCAGGAGAAATTGTGCTCCTTTGATATTTTCAGATGAAATGGAAAGAGGAAATTGGAGATGACAGATGGCCTTGTGGTTAAAGGAACTGAACAAGGGCTTTTGAGATAAAGGTTTAATACCAGGTTGTGCCACGGGGTACCTTTATGATTCCAGTCAACTGACAGAAACAGAGAAATTGCCTAACTAGATCAAATCAGTGGTCCATCTAATCATTTTTCACCTCTTTGTATCTCCTTGTATCAGCTTCAGAGAAAGATACAAAAGCCTCTAAAAAACATGCAAGTTTTTTTAAAAATCATGGCTACAAGGGAAGTTCTTCCATTTCCCCCCTCACTAAGGCAGCACCTTATGCTCTGCAGTATTCTTTCCCCTTCTGCAACTCTTAGCTATTTTTAAATCCCAACATTTTTCTTATTTTCTTGACTGCTACTGAGCACTGCACAGAGATCTTCATTGAGCTGTCAAGGCTCTTTTCTCAGTTGTTACAGCTGTTTTCTCTTGTTCTGCCCCTGTGATCAATGGGGGCTTTCTTGACACTGTCGTCTTGTCTGGTCAATGCCCAGAACTGGATGCCTTATAATTTCCCAGAACTCAGCAACTGCATGACTCAGAGCATGTGGTTATAATTGTGGCACAGTCTTTTTTCTTTCTACACTAGTTACAGTGCTTGAGCGCGAATGATGTGTTCAAATGCTGCCTGGGATTTGAAAGGAACACTCCAATACCATTCTTTTCTTCAAACAATAGGTACTTCTCTGATCGAGGTATTGTTCCCCAGCCTTTCAGACCACGGCCACTATTATCCAGGTTGTTATAAATGAAAGGTTATTATAGTTCCCTAACAAGTCCTGGAAAAGTGTCTGGCTGCTACAAAACATAGGTGTTAGAGTACTCATACTCACATCAGTAGACTTTTCTCCCTGATCGCGTTCCCCAAACCTCTGTTGATAAACAAAGGAGGATCCTGCATGGGGAACTAGCAACCCATACTACTACATTGTTTGTGGGTAGAATATTGTCTGTCATAACAAGAAATCTCTGCTTATTATACAGTGCTCTGAAGAGATCTGTTTCATGTCACTTGAGCTTTGCAGGCCCATAATGACCTGATCTGTATTGGAGGACCACTGCCAAGAATGTAACTTAAAAGATATAAGTACACATTCACTCTCACCAGTTTCTACCTGGACCACACTTGCTTCGATTACTTGGACAACGGTTTGTTGTTATTGCTCATGCTGAATAGCTTCCCGTGTAAGCATTATCAGTGATGTAAGGAATTTGGTGCTCTTCATTATCTCTTAAAATATGTTACTGTAACTTCTGTCTATGTCAGGTCCTTTTAAATCACTTTTAACCTATTTTTATACTCGAAATTATGGCTTAGGATCCTGTTCATGGTCTGTCATTGGAGAATTCCCTTGATTCATTAAAGGGTGTAGAGATGGAAGGTACATCTCTAGTAAAAGCTATTCTCCTGCCCTAGTGTAACGGGAAGACCTTATAGGAAACACGCTTAATGCTAGGAGGAGAAGAGGCAGAGCTGAATCAGTCATATGGGATCGCTAGTGGTATATATCTGTTATGTTAGACTGGCTGTCTGAAGCATGGTCATATCCAGCTTGCATGACCAGACTCCCTTTCCATTTGGGGGGAGGGGTGTGTGTGTGTCAAACTCAATATGAAGATAGAAATTTTTTGAGAAGTGCAAACATATCTAGAAACTCAGAACTGCTTTCAAATCCAGTAACAAAGGCATATCCAAAGAGCTCTTACACCAAGGCAGAGAAGACAAGGGTTTATTTTGCCTGCTCTGGGTGCCAGTGGAACAGTATCAGGGAGTCAGAACTAGCTTCATCCTGGCCATACATGGCTTGAAGGAGAGGACTGAAACCCTGTGTTGTGTTCTTCTCTGAGCAGTGTCCACAAGTAGATACTTTCAAGTTTCCCAGAACTCACTAACTCTATGACTCAACTATTGTAATTGTGGCTTTGTGGCTGTCAAGCCTCTCAGTCTTTTTTTTTTTTTTTTTTTTTTTTTCCCCGCACAGTCCTAGAGGCCAGCTGATCTGACCAAATAGTGTATGAAATCTGACAGGAACATTGAAATAAGATGTTAAAAAATGGAGACACTCTCTTTGTCTTAGAAAAGCACATTGGGCACTAATACAATCTCAGCAGAAACAGTTGTCGTTAGTAATATCTTGACACTGCAGCTATGTTGTGATGTAAATACAAAAGTTAGCCTTGCTGTAGTTGCATGAGTAAAGGTGACCAGTCAGGTGCCATTTGGGTCATATACAAAAACCCCAGCTGCCACAGAACAAGTGATGAGGCTGGTATCCAGCACACAATGAAAGACAACAGCCAAAGGAAGGATAGCAGTGCATTAGAGGCTTTATGTCAGGAATCCTGGCACACACTCAAGGCTTAAGGGTCTTGAGATCCAAATGAAGAAGAGAGACAGAGGTTCTTTCTTCAGTGCACGCAAAAATTAGTCTTAGCACATTATCTACCATTTAGCGACCTGATATTTAACTCATGCTATATATTGTCTCCATCTTCCTCATCTAGTTGGTTTCCCGCTCAGTAATTATTTGTGCCATTACAACTTTACCTCTTCTCTTTTTCAGATTCCTAAAGCCTTTTTTTTCTCCATCCCTGTCACTGGAGCTGGTGAAGTATAAACTGCTGCAGGGCCTCCTTTCTCTGTCTAGGGGCCCTTTATGCATCTCATTTTTCAGGAGGAAGGGAAGATGATCAGAAGAGCTCTCCTTTGTTGCTCACAAAAGGGAATAGGCCTGTGTCCTGAGATGATACATTTGTTTAATTCTCCTCTTAGCTTTCCTTGTCGCTTCCTTCTTTGGAGAAAAATATCAATTCCCTAAAGGAAAGAGGGATGGAGGAAGCCCTTCAAGTTACTTTGACCACCATCACTTTGAATGCTTTGCTGTTGGAGAGGGGGAAAGTACCTGAGGCTGATGGTCAGGCAAGGGCAGAATTTGTGAAGACATTGTTTCTCAAACCACCACCAGATTAGCTCTTAACCAGGAAGAAAAAAAAAAAAAAAAAGGAAAAAAAGGAAAAAAAGGAAAAAAAAAAGGAAAAAAAAGGTTACCCACAGAAGTATGGCAAGGACACTGACGACTAGGGGACTTTGGGAAGTTCTAGAGCAAAAGAACCTATCTTGGAGCAAAGTCCCATGCATATGCTGTCTGTTCCTTTTAGAAGCTAAAAATAATCCAGTGTGAAGACAGCTAACTAATCAGTACCACTGCCCATCAAATATCTCCAAAAAAAAGTAAACACCAGCTGTAGCTTAGTTAGAATCAACAACTCACAAAGGAGAAACTTTAACTCAGAGCTGTATTTCTAGTCAGGGACCTTTAAATCCTCTAAATTATTTTAAAATCTTTTTATTTTATTTTATTTTATTTTATTTTTATTTTTTATTTTTTTAGACATCGAAATGACTAAATAACTAACACATATAGAACAGTGGGAAAGAAATGAATATAATACGAGGAATAATCCAGTATTCTTCACTACTGAACTCAACAGTTCAAAGATAGGTAATCTTTTCACAGCTCCAAAACCTCTCCATATGCATAAAAAACTCCTAGAAAGGAGTGCAAAGCAAAGATTTGGAGACTTGGATACAGTTTATTTTTCAAAGGAGGAACCCCGGAACCCCTGAGGCCAGGGAAGCCCCCAGGACCCACAAAATACCTTTCTTTTTCTTGTACTGTCTTCTTTGGCTATGAATGAATGAAAGAATGAACTTTTAGTTCTTTTCTTTGTCACGGAAGCTTAGGTCCTACATCCCTAACCTTTCAGACTGCCACTTTGTATACCCTACAACTGCTGTCTTCCCCTCCTCACCCCCCCCCCCCCCCCCCCCCCGGCTGCCTGTCTCAAATCATAAAGACTGACCTTGTTTATCTTGTACCTAGGAATATGGTTTATGGTCCTGTTGTGCTCTTTCTACCGATCTCCTTTTTCCTCATATGGCTTCTCTGACACTAGAAAACCCTTCCATCAAAAAGTCAACCAGATGGGTAGCTAACTATATGCTGGGGGAGAATGTGAAGATTCTGAAATTTCACATGTCTGAATGAGTTAAAAGAACTATCAGATCCTTCTGCCTTGTATCAGAATACTGAAGCAGATGCTGAAATGTTAGTAATTGAACAGCTTTTTAAAGACAGAGGAAAAAAAATCAGTGGAATGAGTTAATTAGATAATGAAGGGGATAGATTTAGTAATTAATTCAGGTTACATGAAGCTTTTGAGAATACTATGCAGAAAACTCATTGAGAAAGGTCCATCGGGGGCTTGAATGTTCTCCCCCTCCTTCTCCTGGCATTTCTGTCTCCTTAATGTGACATCATTTCTGAAAAATGCTCCCAAAATTTTTGATAGAACTCAATATGTAGTCAACAGTGAATACAGAGATTTTTCTTGCTTCTGAACAAATGTTTAAGCCATTTGCTTTGGCAAGAAGGGTGAAAGATCTTGTATTAGATATGTGCAGAATAAACTTTTTGATAAGAATTCTGCTATGGGGTTCAGTAACAGAAAAGAGGACATACTTGTGTTGCAAATGAGAGAGATTTACAAACCCTGCATGTACACGTTATAGAAAATGGTGTGGGTTTTAATCTCATGTAACATGGATGTTTTCCTGTTGATCTGCTGTCATATAGTATCCCTTTTATCTTCCACAGAATGGCCTGGATTGCTTATAGTCTGGAGTCACACTTTTCTTTGATTGGATTTGGATTCTGAATATTTGTCAACTGCCACTCTCATACAGGGCAAATTTCCCAGGAGGTGATATCACATGGTCTCTGAAGACACAGTTCAATTTAGCAGGTCCATAACTGCATATGGCAGCTACCACTGCATCAGTGGGGCAGGGCTGAATAGGCTGGAAGTTCACCCATTCAGAGGTTGCTAGAAATCACAAAGATACTCTGTGATACAAGCTTACTATGTCAGCCCCAAACATTAGAGCTTAAGTCCTCAAAATGTTTCAGACAGGATTTAGATGTTTTAGGGACTCCTTAGGCATCCGCGTAAGTATATGCTCTGTCTTTAATGGGTCCTGAAATCTTCAGGTGTCTATGCTTTCATTAGGTCAGTTTAGAAGCATGCTAAAAACTGCATTGTTTCTGTCTGAACAGCACTGAAGATGCAAGTAGGTACCTCATTCTGGGCTTTGATTAGGCTTCAGGTATTTATGCTTATCTCAAATGTGATGCTTAGTATTGTCAAAACAGGCATGTTGGAGAGGAGTCTAGACAGAGACAGCTACAGAAATTAGAGGAGCTAGCTGCCTCTGCAGATCAGGGCAAGGACACTCAGAGCACCTGATGCTCCTTCAGTTCTTCCTCATGAGCTCAGTCCTTCATCTGTTCTTGTGCCTCTCAGGGATGTACCCTCATTAGGAAATTATGAAATATTCTGCAGTACTCTGTCACTTCTGTCACAGCTATTTAAAGGATATTTAAACATTCCTTGGGCTAAAAAAAAAGAATGATCACAGAATCGCTGAGGTTGGAAGGGACCTCTGAAGATCATCTAGTCTACCCCCCCTGCTCAAGCAGGGTCGCCTAGAACATATTACACAGGGTCACATCTAGGCAGGTTTTGAATATCTCCAGAGAAGGAGACTACAGCCTCTGAGGACAGCCTGTTGCAGTGCTCTGTCACCTGAAATGTAAATAAGTTCTTCCTCACATGGCGATGAAACCTCCTGTGGTTCAGTTTATACCCATTACCCCTTGTCCTATCACTGGCCACCAGTGAGAAGAGTTTCTTTTACTTTCCATTGTCCCCTCAGGTATTTGTAGAGGTTGATAAGAACCCCTCTCAATCTCCTCTTCTCTAGGCTAAACAGGCACAGCTCACTTAGTCTTTCCTTATAGGACAGATGCTCCAATCCCTTAATCATCTTCTTGATACTATATACTACTACTGATCAGTAGCTGGAATATTCACTTAGGTGGGGACTGCAAAAGTCTCTTCAACTCGTGTGAGTGACTTAACTAGCAGAAAAGAGTTTAAATTTTTATTTTTATTTTGTAGAATTAAGTTATTCAAAGAAAAATGAACTAACTCCAGTAGTTTTGTAAAAGTAAATCAGTGAATCCATGAGTACAGAGGGAAGACACTAATCTGACATGCTTAGACTCCTGAGTGGAGTCTAAGTACCACCCCAAGCAAAAAGGAGCAGGGGCATCACCATCAAATCATTTGGTAAAAAAGGCACTGGCTTCAGACAAGGTTCTGGATTATCTGTCCTTTTACTAGCAGTGTGTGTCAGCTTGTAACACGGGTATTGATCTCGTATTCCCCAAAACAGCACAGACGGATTTTAAAATACACATCTCTTCAAGTGACAAGCCTAAGCAGCTCCCCAGTCAGCATGCTTACTTTGTATATCTCATATGCAGATGCCTACTTCTTTCTAGAAAAGTTATATGGTACCTTTATCATTACTTTCAGAGCTTAATAAATTAAGGTAGAGAATATACTACAAAAATGAGAGAGAAATGTTTCAAAACAGTAAGGTATAAAATATGTTTCATTACACAAGCCCTGCACACGGGTACATTTTAAAAAGTTGAGCACTAGAGTCACTTATAGAAGTACATTTGACATATACATGTTCAATCATGTAAAACCAGGGATTTACCTGCTGATGTAATTTAAACAAGAATCAACATTGTATTAAATTGAATGTGAATGCCAGTACATTTGAACTAATTTTATACCATTGTATAAGTAGGAGTTATTTGCAGTTGTCAGCTATCACGAAGTACTGATGAAGGTTACCTCCATTTAAAGTATGTACCATGCACTCAAATATTCTATTTGTGCAGAAACAACTGATTAAGAAACAAAGTATATCTTGCGTGATAAATCAGTTCTTCAAAATCACATTCTTTTGTATGAAACTCAAAGCAGGAGCTTTAAAATTCAGATCCCGCATGGATGCCAAGAAACCAAAGAAAGCCATTCTTCATAGGATTTCACTGTGATAATGACCACAACAGTGGCAGCAAAACTATTACAGATGAGCTGCACTGAATGTGATATGAGTTAAATATCTAAAGTACAATTCATCAACAATGCATAAATAAGTAGGAAAAGACAAAGAGAGTAGTAAAAATATATATATACTTCATTCTAGCAATACATTTAGTAACTTTCCATAACCTATTTCATTTTTTTTCCAGTGATTTTAAGAGCCAAATATTCAAGACTTAGTTGAAACTGAAGATAATGTTAACACTTTGTCAAGCATTTGAATCACTTCCAGCATATTGTAGTATAATCCGCTGTCCACAAACATCCCCTTCATTATTGCCTAATTACATGCAAATTTCATAAAATGAATGAGTTTTAAGTACTTGTCAATCTGTCATCCTAGGAACCACTGAAACATTTTGACTGCTAGATAAATAATCAGCAATAATCACACTATGCAAATTTGATATTTTCTGTACAATTATCTGAAACCATAAATAACTGGACACAAAGACATTTGGCATTCTCTCAGAAAGACTTGACCTACAGGCTTTTTTATTCCCAACAAACATGCCAGCAGAATTTTTAAAATTCTGCCTAGCTAAACACGACCAGTAGAAAAAAAAATATAAATAAGCATTTAGTGTATTAATATTTTATTTCAACCTGGGCAAGGTTTCTTTTTCTGCTTTATTAAATAAAAAAAAAAAAGGAAGAGATTATCAGCATTTTTTTTTTATTTTTACTTCCTACCACATTCTTGTTTCTTTTATTCTTTGCTTTTCATCTGTAATTATCAAGCTGTATTTTTTTTTTCCTCCTCAAATCAGGGAATGAGGTGGGAGAGGTTGTTGCTTTTTAATATTCCTCCTCCCCCCATACACATTGTAGATCTTCTATAGTGTTTCCTACCATGATTCATTCTGACATTTCTAATGCACTGCAGGCACTTCAGCAGAACCAATACCAGGAGGCTAATTATCAGGATTACAGACAAGCTCAGAAATATATAAACAGTCTATGCAGGTGAATTTGTGGATTTCACAACTACTTTTATTTTCTATTTACTCTGTAGGGTTGCATATGTGTGTCTGTGCACATACACATGTGCATACATGTTTCTGTGAGTATATTGTGAGTGTGTTTTGAATCCTTAACTGTTGGCTCAGAATCTGATGTTTTTCTATAAACAGTAATAAAGCTCTTGAAAACATAAACAAGTAAGAATGTGTTTTTTTCTTCATTTTTTCCAACTTCATGCTTACTCAAAGACAGATATTTCCCTAAATTTAACCATTGAAATAGCACAAAGGATAGATAGTAGGTAAAAATATAGATAGATAGTAGATAAATAGCACAAAATCTATTTAAAAGCTTATTTCTTTTTTGTTAGTTTATATATGAACACATATTAATTATAGCTGCACCACGATGGTTTCATTTTGTGTAAGTATTCTTGGCCCTGATCCAACTGCCATTGAAGTGTCAGGAATCTTCATCTTGATATCAACAGAGTTATTATACAAGACTTAATGTCAGTTATCTTTCTGTACTTCAGACTTTCCACAGCTAAGACAATTCTTTATACGGAATAATTTAGTTGATGAATTTCACCAATTTTCAGATATTGAACTGTCCTTGGATAGTTAGTTTCACTAGCACAGGAACAAAATAAAACAAATTCAGATTCTAAGCTTAAATGCCATATACCTGTCAAAACTGATCTTGAAATTATATAATTAAAAAAAAATGGTAACAGGAATTTGTGAATTTCCCTTTCCTTCCTTTCTTTTCTTTTCTCACGAAACTCATACTGCTTCTGATGACTGAATGTCCATGCTACACTACCTACCAGCAGACCCATTGCTGTATAAGAAAAACTATGGAAAATTCAATTCATCAGTACATTCAGTGAATCACATGTTTCTACTGAAATATGAGAATGATTTTAAATAAACAAAAAAAATGCTGGGATTGCAGTTTTTTTTTTTTTCTTTGACCATTTGTGATCTGGGAAAAAAAGTAATGAAATTCATCAGAAAAATTATACTTTTTGAACTATTTACTTTCCTACACAGAACACTGTTAAAGTGTTAACAGGTCAATGGCTTCTTTTCCAATATCTGTCCATATCTTTAAACAGTGTCTTTTCATGTATTTGTTCCTCACAAGTGAGAAATTAAGAAGAAAAGTATCTGAATATAACAGAATCAGCTTCCTTTTTTTTTTTTTTTTTTTTTTTTACCTGGGCTGATTAGCTATAAAGAAGTGAATAGATAATGACAATCTTTATTTATACTCCACACCAAGCTCTGGCAAATATGTGATGGCTGTGTAAGGTAAAGTCTGATGCACTTTCAATATACTTACAGGTTCAAAATCATCTCACTGAAGCCCTTTTTCTTATCAGGAATCTTAATGGAATTACTTTCTATCATCTTACCTATTCAGTATTCAAACATTTGAATTCAACAGAGGCATGTTGAAATGTGCATTTGCAAATTGTTTCAAGACTTGCAAGAAGCAGCAACAAGCCCAGCCACTAAATGTGTACCTGCTGGATAAGAAAAAATGAAATGTGTGTCAGGCTGTCCTTTCCCCAAACCTGACAACATAAGTAGGAACCACAATAATATTTGCATGGTGATTACTTAAAGACTGTAGAAGCCAGAGTGTTCTGTATAGCAACATTTAAATTGTGATTGCTCTGGAATCTCAAATGGCAAAAAATATTAGGATTCTGGATCCAAAATATTTTTGTGAGTAAAGTCTCTTGTGCCTTGCATGCATTCCATTTCCTTATTTCTGTGTAAGAATCTACTTTACATATTCTGAATGTTTAAAACAAAGATGATTATTTCAAAAGTAGGTTATAGAGTGCTGAAGTTATTGTCATTTGCTGAGCAGAAGGATGGCATTACCTGAAAAGATGGGGGAAAATATACACAGGTAAGGACAAGTGAGCCAAAAAAGACACGAGTTATTTTTCATAATACAAAAATACCAGGAAAGGACTTTCTTCTGTAAACGCTCTTTCACTGAGAGTTTTATTCTTTTTGATGAAGACAGAGGTTTATTTTGGGTGTAGAGAAATTTTATCAAATGCTATTCATTGCCAAGTAAGTGCCAATTCTTATCTGCAGCAATGACTCCCACTGATGATGTAAAAAAACCAATACATTAAAAATGTACCTGCTTTAATTTGCTGTCATATAATCAATCAAAAGTTAAGTGCAAAATTTATGAGAATTTATTTATATAGTGGTATAGAACTTAAGCTATGCCAAAGTTACACACACACTTCTCAGGAGTGATGTGAAAAAAAAAAATTCCTTGACACTTACAATAGTAATTCTAAATGATAACTTACAATATTGTATTTAGGAATATGGTCTGAATGGAAAATAGAAACCCATGTCAGGAACTAATATAAACTTATTTTACTATTTTTTGTTTCTTTTTTAATTATCTTGAATGTTATACTATATATATAGTATATATATAGTATAATATAGATATATAGTGTGTATATATATATAGTATAACACACACACACATATATATAAAGGTTGTATAAAGGTTGTTTCTATATACCCCCATTATGTCCTTGCACTAGTTGTCTCCACAGTGTGGATCCTGTTATAAGATAAAAAAAAAAAAAAAGGTGTTGAGATCAAACAAGATCAGATTTTAAGGTGGTTCCCATGTAATGACTGCAAAAATTCCAGGAACCAGTGCATCTCTCCAGACTTCTTCTCCCTCTCTCTCAATATAGTCCTTAGTGCAACAATTAACCTCTACACACATCTCCTGTTTAGCATATGAATTCCCCCACTGCTTTGGGGGGAAATGCTTGCACGCAGGTAAGCAGATGTTTAGAAAGCTCTTTTGAATCACAGTCTACTGGTAAAATGCTTCAAGAAAAACTTTGAATTGAAAAAGAAGCACATACAAGTCTTCTAAGAAAATCAGCATATACATGGAACAAGTATAATATATATATAGTCAGTTCCCAGTAGAATAAAGAGGCTTCTGCTCATGCTAGAGTATTATGATTTCTTCTCTTCATCCTTAAATATGCACTGTTTTCTCCAGCCAGATGAAAAGACTGAACAGAAATATAGCTGAGAAAACATCTAAAAATGACATCCATTTAGCTATGACAGATTTGGCAAATAAAGGATGGAGAAGAAATCTCATGTGGTCTACCTTATCTAAGCCCAGAAAGACAAGTTCATCTCCAATTTGTCACAGATAGCAAAAGTGCGAAAAGCCTTATAAATGAGCAATCAAAGAATCTTCAATAAATATTCCATAATCAGAAACAAACAAACAAAATCAAGTAAGTTTCTTATGATTCACGAGTAAGTGTAAAATCAGGTCAGGGTTAATTTCCAAGTATTGTTTATGATCTTGCTGTGGTTTTAGTAATGTATTCAAACTATAGCCTTAACTTTGCTAAAGCTAGCATTTTGGGGGTTTTAAAATTACAGTAGTAAACAAATATTATTACTGAAGTATTGCTCAGTGCAATACAAGAGAAGGGAAAAGCAAGGAAGTTAAAGACTGGAAACTTTGCGTAGTACCATAGTACCCATAGTGCCCTAGCGAAGGCACTATCTAAATACTTTTGCCCAGCTTCAGGACTTGGAAGTTACAGAAACAATAGTAACTTGGATCGATATATTTACTTTTGTGAGATCTCAGGTTCATTGCTTGAACTCAGTGAAGAAGTGAAGTTACAGAAGGCTAAAGAATTGTGATACATATTAAATGGGCATGCCGTCCCCATGAAGAAACCAAAAGAGAGCAGCAAAGAAGCGTATTCATTTCTGTTCTGGATTCATGGTGTTAATAAACAAATGTATAGGTAGTTTATAGTATAGGCCACACCTGGAGTGTTGTGGCCAGTTCGGGGCTCTCCAATACAAGAGGGACATAGAACTACTGGAGCGAGTCCAGAGGAGGGCTACTAAGACGATTAGAAGACTGGAGCACCTGTTGTACAAAAACAGACTGAGAGAACTGGGCCTGATTAGCCTGGAAAAGAGAAGACTGCAGGGACACCTCATCAATGTGCATAAATATCTGAGGGGAGGGTGTCAAGAGGATGGAGCCAGTCTCTTTTCAGTTGTGGCCAGTGACAGAATGAGAGGCAATGGTCACAAACTGAAGCACAGGAAGTTCCAGCTGAATATGAGAGGGCACTTCTTTACCATGAGGGTGACAGAGCACTGGCACAGGCTGCCCAGAGAGGCTGTGGAGTCTCCTTCTCTGGAGACATTCAAACCCCACCTGGATGCCATCCTATGCAACATGCTCCAGGTGATCCTGCCTGAGCAGGGGGGTTGGACTAGATGATCTTCAGAGGTCCTTTCCAACCTTGGCCATTCTGTGATTCTGTTTTATTGTAGCAATAAGAATATAACTTAAGGTTCAAGTACTGAAATTTTGCAGACCATTTTTTTTGTCACATCTAATTTCTTCTCTAAGGTCTTTCAGGCCTTTATCTTCACTGTAGCTTTTTCTATGATCATTAGGCATGGTGTCTATCCTAAACAACAAAAAATCAAGTTACTGAGCAGGATCAGTATTGTATTTTGTTTGTTTGCATTTTAATGAATTTGAGATAAGAAATAAATACATGCATTCTTTTACAGAGGTTGAAATATACTGATATTTAGTATCAAAATAAAACATCCTAGAAAAAGTTAATGTAATCAGAAAGGATGAAACAGGTCATCCAATAATTCAGTGGGGTTTTATAATAATCAGTCCTGTTTCAGTAGTCCGTTGGTTCCAAACTGAGTACCTAAAGTTTTTGTGTACTGGACATAGTTTCTGGTGTGTTTGATTTCCACTGAATGACAATGGGAAGAAGGATTGCAAGTCCAGAGGAGGGCCACAAAGATGATCAGGTGGCTGGAGAACCTCTCCTCTGAAGACAGGCTAAGAAAGTTGAGGTTGTTCAGCCTGGAGACAAGACAACTCGGGAGAACTTATAGCAGCTTTCCAGTGCCTAAAGGGGGCCTACAGGAAAGCTGAAGAAGGACTCTTTGTCAGGGAGTGCATGGATAGGACAACGAGTAACAGCTTTAAACTAAAATGGAATATTTAGGTTAGGTATTTGGAAGAAATTCTTTTCTATGAGGATGGTGAGGCACTGGGGGAGGTTGCCCAGAGACGCTGTGGATACCCCATCCCTGGAAGTGTTTAAGGCCAGGTTGGATGGGTCTTTGAGCAACCTGGTCTAGTGGGAGGTGTCCCTGCCCATGGCAGGGGGGTTGGAATTAGATGGTCTTTAAGGTTCCTACCAACCCAAACCACTCTATTATTCTACAGATGTGAAAATGTCTGGAGAACCAACCTGACAAATAGACAGAACATGAATTGTGTCATTTCACATCTACTGGAACCTCATTTTGATGACCTATATGTTGAAATAAATTTGAAATAAAAAGGCAAAAATCCTTCCTAATTTAAGATTTTTTTTTCCAAAATCTATCCCTTTGGGGAGAAAAAAAAAAGGTATTTTAATGAAGCTGTGTGTTCTGTTAAGGAAATATCTTGCCAGAAATCTTTTAAACATTTTTAGACATTCAATAAACATTCATTAAAAAATGAATCAAGTCTTAAAAAAAAAAAAAGCAAAAAACCCTACAACAACAACACAACTATACTTGCTTGAAGTCAAGCATTTAAACGTTCATATTTCTAGAATTAAGTCATTTCAGTAAGAGAACCTTATTTGGGACAGTTGGACTCTTTCAGCATGGTGCAGTCAACATTTGCTGCCATTCACTCACTGCTTCTTCACAGACTCCCTTGTAGATCCTTCACTACAACAAAAAAATACAGGTGCTAACAATGAAAGTGAAGTCCATAGCTTTCCTGTTGTCCATTCTGGCATACACTGGCGTGCAGTATTGCAGCAAATCCTATTTGTTTGGAAAGAAATTTGATGGTGAAATCCCATCCTGGGCTGCAGTCTTGTACTGCAGCACACTTATTTGTCTGGATGGTGCAAGCACAGTCCCTCAGCTGCTAAGAACTGTGAGAGAATAAAGGCTGCTAAGCACAAGCACAGTCTTCAGAAAACTATACCACAAGCTAACAAGCAGGCACAAGCCTGACCCTTTTCTCTCCCTCCATCCTTTTCCCTCTCAGTTGAATTTCAAGCATCTGCCTGAAAGCTTGGAAGTACTAGACTTTCTTGGCAAACATATTGTAAATAATCTGGTCACCAAATCATTATAGCTGAAAGTTGAAAAATATTGCAGGGTGAGGTAAGACATCTGCCTTTGAAGAGTTTTTTCATCCCAAATGGTGTATGTTAAAGCAAGTCAATGGCATAGTCATACCAGCTTAAAATAAAGTTCTCGGGAAATTCAAGACAACTTTATTTATAGACATTCTTATATGCTTTACCTATAACAGCCATATAAACTATGTACTTGGGTTCCTTGTCATAGTTGTGAGTGCTACTAGATGTGTGTATTCTTCTAATCTCTGTAGCCTTGTCACGTCCTAGCTTACAGTTTTACTGTTTTATGACAGGAAAATTAATTCATTTTACACAAGTAACCTGTACCTCAGATTAACTGTTCCCCTAGTTTACTGGGGTGCATTTGATAGAGTTCTTAAATAACCTGTAACCACAGAGAATTGTCCCAAAATGAGAGACAGAAACCAAAAGCAAGGAGCAGGATAAATTCTTATGGCTGTGGGGGGAATACTGGTAGGCCATACAGACAAGTAGCAGGATGTTCAGCAGTGCAAGCTAGCTTTTTTCCTAGAAATCTCTATATGTTGTTACAGCTTACAATGTTGCCAAATTCATTTGTTTATGTAACCCTTAGGCTACAGGTATGTTAGGCACTTCTCAAAGAACTATGAACTATCCAAGGTTTTTATGGTATATTCTTTTATTACATCTAGTGGTCCACTGAAGTACAAACAATAACGATTAAAAGTGTTTTACTCTGTTGTTTTAGCATTAACTATATTTTTATGATGCTGTCAATGTTACCCAGTTTCTAAGACCAGTCCTTTTTGCCAGTAGTTAGCCATCAGAGGTGAGTGGTATTCAAAGAATAATTCCGCCCATCAGCTTTCCTGAGGGTAAATGTCTTGACAGGAAATACTGTGTATTTATCATCTGGGATACAAATAGTCCCATAAAGTTATTACGGTATTAGACTATTCGGAAAACTTTTCCCCATCACTTAAAATTTTTGAATTAAAGTGTTTCTTAAAGTATTTCATGTGATTAGGTACTTCTCAGCTAAGCTAAATTTACATCATATGAAGTAAACCATGTCTCAGGTTTTGTCACCTTTATTCATCTTATGCACCTGTGCCTGTTTCACTTATGCCTTCCCTGCCTGTACAATGTATCAAGAAACAAGATAAAAGATACTGGCAGTAGCATGCAGAAGCTCAAGTGATAAAGATTTACCCACTCTAGCATAGTGACCTCCTACATTGAGCTATTGATTTCAGGGCAAATAACTGGACTTCAAAAACTTTTCATATGAATTTGCACTTTTTTTTTTTTTTAAGGGCAGAGACAGTGGAAGAGAAATTATATCGGGGGACAAAATAACTGTGTTTTGTTTACACTGGTATGTATTTTTTCCAGTGAAGCTAGCAAGTAGTTAACCATCACTGGGACTATTCATCATTATTCAGCACTTCATTCAATGCATTAAGTGACTGCTATACTCAGAGCTTTGAGATCTTGACAGATACCTCTTCTTGCTCACATTTAAGTTTTGAATACATTTTTTCATTCAATTTTTGGTTGATCACCTCACCTTTTCCCCTTGTGATTTCCACTTACTAGCTCTGCTCCTGACAGATTGGTTAGACTTGTTTCATTACAAAAGTTGAGGAATATGTTGAGGTCTATGGCAGAAATCTTCACCAAACCAGTGCTGCAGTAATTGAGTGGTAGCTAGTTACAGTTTAGTACTCCTCCATGTAGAAACAAGATATCTGAATAACGTGTTAAATCCTATCCAGCTCTAAACACTGGAGATCGTAAAAACGCATATACAGTGGCCTTCTATGATGGGGTTACAGCATTGTGTATAGAGGAAGAGCAATAGCCATCATCTAGCTGGGCTTTCACAAAGCATTTGACACTGTCCCCCATGATATTCTTGTCTCTATATTTGGAGAGACATGGATTTAATGGATGGACCACTCCACAGGGAATTTACTAGAGGGTCACACTAAGAGAGTTACAGCCAACATCACAACATCCAGGTGGAGAACAGATTGGGTTGGAACCTAAATCTACCCTGTTTTAGTTTAAAACTATTACATCTTATCCTATCCCTACACTCCCTGACAAAGAGTCCCTCCCCAGCTTTCCTGTAGGTCCCCTTTAGGTACTGTAAGGCTGATATAAAGTCTCCCCAAAGCATTCTCTTCTCCAGGCGGAACAACCCCAACTTTCTCAGCATGTCTTTGTGGGAGAGGTGCTCCAGCCCTCTGATCATCCTTGTGGTCCTCATCTGGACTTGTAATAATAGTACTTCCATGTCCTTCTCCTGCTGGGGGCCCCAGAGCTGAACACAGCACTCCATGTGGAGTCTCATGAGAGCAAAGCAGTGGGGGAGAATCACCTCCCTGGACCTGCTGGTCACACTTCTTTTCATGCAGCCCAGGATACAGGTGGCTTTCTAGGCTGCAAGTGCACATTGTCAATTCTCAAAAATTTACCAGTGTGAATCTCCAAGACATATTGGGCAAGACTTTTTTTTTCCTCCAGAAAAAGTTAGAAAAATGAGTGCAGTCTACCAATAAGTGAAAAATAAACCAAGTTAAAGTGTATGTTATTTACAGAATATCTAATTTTCTTTCAGTGCCTAAGTCATTGTTTAATCCCTCCCACTATAAGCAACCCAACCCCTTTCTTTAACTAAGATAAACTACAGATTTTTCTATGACTGAAAACACTAGAGAAAATCTGCCATTATTATTACTCTTGCACATCAGCATCCACAAACAATGTCCTGTTACTGAAGATATACACTAAACTCACCTCATATAGTTAATAATTAAACAAGACACTTTTACTTTTTGGTAGTGTGGTAGGTTGTCACACATTTCAAAAGTTAATTAAAGCCCATAAGTACATCTTTCAAACAGCCTCCTTTCAAAAGTGATCTAAACATTGTTCCTTGCTACTAAACCTGTGGGATTTTTGTACTGGCATGGCCGATGAGGTACATTATCAATCACACAAGGCTCTATTAATTTTATCACAACTCCAATGGCTGTTGACATTAAATGGCACAAATTTGGCCATTGTGGTCCCCGAGGTAGTGCATCTTCACATCCTTTGAAATGCTAATTATATTTCTGACCTTAAAAAAAGAAAAAAAAAGTCATTTTTAATCCTCACCAAGTCCCCTTTCCCTACCTCCTGATATCAGAAACATTTTCACAGGGCCATTTCCCTGCCCACACTGCTTTGCTGGTGGGATTTTTCTTTTATTTTTCTTTATATATTTCATATATATAAATATCCTTATAAGATTTCAATAGCTATTCTACAGGAAGGGTTGCTACACAGTAGTGCTGACATTAGCTTTCACTGAGATGAAGAGAAGAGACTGCTTGATGATGAAGACATTTCAAGGACACCACTGGTATAGAGTAGCTTTCTCTCTGGGTCAGTCAGTGTTTCAGATTGCTTAATTACTGCAAATTCACGCAGGTAGCTGTGATGAACACATGGAAAGCCATTAGGAGGTCTCATCAATTGTTTAACTTCAGAAAGAAAAAAAAAGATTGCTATTGAAATAGTGAAAAGAATTCTACTCAAGCTTTTCACAGGATATCACTACCTGTCCATCATGGGAAACTGTCTAAAATAGTTTTTGTCATCCCTATGTCAATATTAGGCACATCATTATTCAACAAAATGTCTGTGTCATATCTCTTTCAAGGTCATCTGAATTACAACATTCTTGTGTCTTTTTTTTTTTTTGCATAAAATAGAATATTTTTACTTTATTTGTTTGTATTTACTTGCAGTTCTCCTTACCATCTCTTCTGAAATATTAGTTCCTTCAATGTGGCTTTGCATTTAACTAGAAATTAAAGCACTTTTATCATTAAAAAAAGAAACATGCAGAATGCAGTACATTCTTTACTATTTAAGATGACAGGTGTTTATTGCACCCAAACATAGCTTCATGTTCATAAAAAGAAAGTGTGAATATATGAGATCTTTTCTGCCAAATTTTCGCTCTGCTTTTTATACTAGAATTCAATTGCAGTTAGGAATCTAAGGGCAGAATTCAGTCATTTCATATAATAGCATTAGGTGATCAGCCTAAAGTGGGGGGGAGGGGGGAGGAAAGGAGTAGTAACGAAACAGAAAAATACGTATATGCTGAAGATCAGAAGTCTTGATTCATAGACTAGCTTTATAATAAACTTAGTATCTGTATCCAGTTAGCAAGTCCCACTCAGTTTCCCTGACAAAGACAGTCTAACCTCCAGTTAGACTAAAGGACCTTAGTTAGGCCAACCCTGGGCTTTTGAGGTCGCACGAGGTACAATATGACAAGGACAATTTCACTTCTTTTCCTGAAGAGTCAGGAAATTACACAGGGAAAATAGAGTTTTTAAAAGATGCTCTGTTTCCAAACACAAGAAGTCTTATCTAAGATATTTTCTACCCTATGTTTTTGGGGTGGTTAGGTTATATGACCATGATCCTGTCTTTTGGGCTTATGTACTTGGATTCTCAATTGAAAGTCATGCAACTAGTTGAGTAGTGTGAAAGTATTCCTGAAAGAGTCCACAGTAACTATAGTAATCATCACAAAACTTTAACTCTGGCCATACTGTTAATCAGGACATCATTCAAAATGGATACACTTTCATTAAAAGTCATCTTTTACTAAAAACTGCTGCATCAAGTTTGTGATGATCATATTACTTCCATTATAAGCAGTGTGCTGATGCACTGAGTTTGAAATTATGATCTCTGAGTAGGGAACACACCATACATATATACACACATACAACATATGTATAGATATTTTAATCCAAAGACATATCCCACCATTTAAATATGTATCAACATTGATTTTAAGGATTTAATAGAAAGCTGTATTTGTCAAAACTTAAAGGGTTCCATTTTGGAGCACACATCAAGGTTCTCCCTACAGAGAGAGGAAGAGAAAAAACGTTCGGCCAGTATTTTCCGATATTTCAGCAGATAGATAACAGAAGCATATTCATACAGCAAGTAAAGCATTAGGATGATGTTCAGGAGACTTGACTTCCAGTCCTGTGGTGGCATTACTCTGCTGAGATACATTTGAGCCAAGTGTTTACTTGTCTTCACTGCCCTCATCTGAGTGAAGTATCATGAATTTATTATACAAAGTGATCAGATCTCTTGGAAGGTGAAAAAACTAGTAGGAACAGTAATTACTATTCCATACATGCATCCTTGTGAACTGTAGCATATTTGGTTCTTAAACTCTTACTTAAAAGGATCTGTTTCACAAATGTGCAAACATTATTACATTGCTCTGATTGTTATAATACAATGGAGGGGAAAAAAAAAGCCCCTGACAGTAAACAGAGTCCAATATGGAACTACAGCAAAAATAAATAGATGAATAAATATTCAATGATAATTGCATAGCAAGAGTTAAAAAGCACGCTTTTTTCTTCCAGGAAATTACGTTGTGTTTCTTTTAAGCATGTAGGAACCTGAGGATGTCAATAGCTTAACAAGGTTTCTCCTATATTCTATTTACGAAGAATTATTGAGACAAGATATGACAATATCATTATGAGCCAATTGACAAGCCTGATAGCACACACTAAACTTACGGTATCTTTGTAACTGACCACATTCATTTGTATTTCAACACTTCTATAAACTCATTTCCAGGTAATATTCTATAACATTTCACTTGAAATGAAAATATTAATTCAACATATTCTACAGATGCATTAAACTCTTTACAATTCCCTTTGTAAGGTATAATTTTGCTGGTGAAACACTAAATAATCTTGGTTTATTTATTTCTTTTTCCAAGAATTCCAACGCTGATTAGTCCATACTAAGTACTAATTGCTTGCCAAATTTCATTAATTTGATTTTAAACCAACAGCTGAATTATACAAAGGAAAACAACCAGTCAGAACAGATAAACTTCTGTTATTCATACACTCATATAATTTTAAAGAAGCATCAAAACAACAAAAACAATTTATTTTTCCTTTAAATTGTCAACTTCTAGCCCCAAGCACATTTTTTATTACTAGTGCACAATACTATAAAAATAGAGCTTTATAAATGAAAACATTGACAGACCCTTAGCAATAGTGGCACTACACGGAATAGCTATAAACAACATTTTTATTCCTCAAGCATACCTTACCCTTGAAAGTTTACACTAATTACCTGTAGTTTTGTTAATGTTTTAAGCTGCCCTTCATCTCTCCCATCCAGACACACCACTCAGCTTCCTCAACAGATATATTCAACAGCTTCTGTTCACACCTGACATCAATTTCCTTTGATGTTCACAGCCTAAATGAGAATGCTACAGAAAGCTGTATTTGTGAAGTATACAGGATGCCTTTAAAATGATGGCAGGTATTTTCCTCATTAAAGCAGCCATAACAGATAGTTAGATATGATGCTGTCCCTCACCTTCCTGCTAATTAATGACTATGATTGCAACCCAAATAAGATCAGGCAATTAAATGTGATAACATTTCAGAAGCGAAGAAAATGTACAACAATCTTGGAATAGCTTCCTGTAGATAAATAAAGTTGATCTTAGCAAAATTAACATATAAATGTACTATTTTATCAAAAAATTGCACAAATGAAAGAATGTAATAATTTTACTTTTAATTGAAACATGCGCTACTGTGAGGATTGAAAGTATAAGCAAGTCCTATATCTGTTTTATTGTTTATGTTAGGAATAGAGTAGTTCAAATTCTTCAAAGCAAGGAAAATTTGTGAAAAGATGCCTTTCCTACTAAAATATAATAGGGGAAGATTTCTGCATCAACACTGGGAACCTCCCTCTGAGCTCTGTATTCTGTAGCTTGTTGTCCCCTAGCAGTACTAACCACCTGCACGGTTTCTGTTGCAGTGTCTGTCACAGCCATGGCCAGACACTCTGATTTTATGAGTCTACTATAATATTTAGCAGAGACATAGTTAATGTTTGAGTTTGCCACCATGAGACTTCAGAAATAATGCTTATGATATTGATGAGGAAAATTGTGGTTCTTGGAGCTACTTATTCCCAACAGACTGAGGCAGACAACACAGCATCAATCCATATTTCCTCCACTCCAGAGTATTTCTGTACCCACATGGGGGCTAGTGATTAATTGATTTATTTTGAAAGCTCAGGTGTTCCAGTCCTTTTAGTGGTAGATTTACAATACAGTTATCAATTTGGTACCTATCTGCTGGTTTTAGTAAATTAAGGAGCCCTAACAACAATAGGCAGATGGAAAGGATGAATGGTCCGATTTTTATTTTTATTTTTATTTATTTTTATTTTTATTTTTAAAATTTCCCTTTATGAATGCCAAGTGCTGGGCAAAATGTGGGCATTTCTGTGCCTTCCTCTTTTTAACTTCTCTGGATACCCAGGGATCAGATAATATATAAAATAGTAAGAAAATCCCCAGTGGAGAGAATAAGTTTTAGAGGTATACTGCAGTAAACAAGATATGCTCTTTAAGCATCTTGGGGCAAGCACTGAAATTGCCACAAACTAATTTTGTTCTTCTCTGGCTTTTGGGTTTTGAGAAATGGGAATCAACAATATCCATCATCTCCTCTTTAAAAGGTTCTTCCTCCTGCTATACTTGATCTCCAGTAATGAACATTTCAGGTGCAGTGATTGCCATCTGCATCATAGCTACTGTTCCTGATCACTCACAGGATTGTCCTCAATACAACCATGACAATTGAGCCAGTGGATGGAGCTGGGATTGTTTGGTCTGGAAAAGAGGAGGCTCAGGGGCAACCTTATCGCACTCTACAGGTACCTTAAAGGAGGCTGTAGCGAGGTGGGGGTTGGTCTGTTCTCCCACGTGCCTGGTGACAGGACGAGGGGGAATGGGCTAAAGTTGCGCCAGGGGAGGTTTAGGTTGGATGTTAGGAAGAACTTCTTTACTGAAAGGGCTGTTAGGCATTGGAATGGGCTGCCCAGGGAAGTGGCTGAATCACCATCCCTGGAGGTCTTTGAAAGATGTTTAGATGTAGAGCTTAGTGATATGGTTTAGTGAAGGACTTGTTAGTGTTAGGTCAGAGGTTGGACTAGGTGATCTTGGAGGTCTCTTCCAACCTAGATGATTCTGTGATTCTGCGATATGCTCTGTCAGTGAAATATGTCTCTGAGAAGAGCAAACTGTAACAGATGACTCCAAACAAAAGACTTATACATATATATATTCAGCAAATACATTCATATATGTATATTCAGCAAAATTACTTGCTCACTGGAATACCAATGAGCAGTACTTGATATTGTAGCATCATAAGGAAAGGTGATGCCCCAGGACACCCCGAACAAGACCAACAAATACATCTGTCCATATCTTCAGACCTTTGATGAGTACTGGCCAAGGCTTAGCAGAGAGATATGCAAGCCAGAAAATAATTTTCATAGAATCATAGAATATCCTGAGTTGGAGGGGACCCACAAGAATCATTGAGTCCAACTCCTGGCTCACACAGGACCACCCAAAAATTGACCATATGTCTGAGAGAATTGTCCAAACACTTCTTGAAATCCATCAGGCTTGCTGCCGTGACGCTGCCCTGGGGAGTCTGTGCCAGTGCCCGACCACCTTCTGGGTGCAGGACCTTTCCCTAACACCCAGCCTGACCCTCCCCTGTCCCAGCTCCATGCTTGGGTCCTATCACTGTCCCCAGAGAGCAGAGCTCAGTGCCTGCCCCTCCACTCCCCTCATGAGGAAGCTGCAGGTCACCATGAGGTCTTCCCTCAGTCTCCTCTTCTCCAGGCTGAACAAACCAAGTGACCTCAGCTGCTCCTCGTATGTCTTGATCTTCTTCATAGCCCTCCTTTGGACACTCTCTAATAGTTTTATGTCTTTTTTAAATTGAGGCACCCAAAACTGCACGCAGTACTCAAGATGAGGCCACACCAGTGCAGAGCAGAGCAGCACAATTACTTCCCTCAACTTCTTGTGTGCATCAAGCACAGCATTGCTGGATGCACCCCAGAATACCATTGGCCCTTTTGATTGCCAGGGCAAACTGTTGACTCATATTCAACTTGCCATCAAACAGAACCAAAAGATCCCTTTCTGCAGGGCTGCTCTCCAGCCTCTTGTCCCCCAGTCTGTACAAACAGCCGGGGTTGCCTCTTCCCATGTGCAGAATCTGGCACTTGCTCTTGTTAAATTTCATATTGTTGGTTAATATTCAGCCCTCCAATTTATAAAGATCTCTCTGTAAGGCCTCTGTACCACTGTTGGAGTCAACAGTTCCTCCCAATTTAGTCTTATCCACAAACTTAATATAGCTTCAAGTCCTATATTCAAGTCATTTATGAAAACATTGAAGAGAACTGAGCCTAAAATGGAGCCCTGCAGAACTCCACTAGTGACTGGCCACCAGCCTGGCATAACCCCATTTTCTATACTTCTGTTCTTTCTGAAATTTATACTTCTTTAAGATTCAAGGTAAATATGTAAATGAAACAGGTAAATTAAAAGCACTTTCCTCTTCTGAATGGATTTGTGTGGGGCCAGACAGAATAGTGGAGCCAACATGAAGTATCTAGAGCTGTGTAAAAGTTGCTGGATATTTTGAAGAGAGAGAAAAGGGATGATCTCTACGAAGTAGTGTTCTTTGTTGTGACTGTAGCACTGAAGCCTTTGGTCTACATCTTTGTTCCAGTTCTCCATTAAACCTGAAGGTCAGGATCAAGGGGTTAATGCAGGATTTTCATGAAATATTAATTTGCTTCTAACTTCACATAAAGTAGTTTAACGTTCTGTGTACAATTTGGCTTAAGCAGTGGCTGGGGACATGTTTATATGCAATTAAATGGAAAAGCAGTTTTCCTACCCTCTCTGACCTCCAAAGTGAAGAAAAGTGTAACTGTGCAGCATATTTTTTCACTTACACATTGATGATCAAAGGTAAGAATGTTTTTGTCAACCAAATATATATTAGTTTGTCAAACTCATGTTTTTCTTTTTCCCTTTTCAAAAGCAAAACTTATTAAAATTTTGTTAGCACATAGTTTAGTTTTATTTAATTATTTACTTCCTCTCCTCTTGTTCTGACAGTAAGAAAAAGTAAGTATGAAAAAGATTGGACCAAATGACAAGAGAATGGACTTTCTATGAGCAGTTTTAGGGTGTAAATCAGAAGTGACAACATAAGTCAAAGCTGTGTTGCCATAAGATTCATAAATATGACCCAGTGATGAAAGAATTTGCAAAGTAATACAGAGTTGTCCAGAAAGAGTCCATGGGAACTTTACAAATCCTTTTTCAAATCCTCAGTCATCCTAAATCTAAAAGAATAAGCTCAAAAATAAAATTGTCAAAATAAAAGATGCATGATTCTTAAGCTGTTTTGTAGGGACTGTAATATGGTTAACTTTTTTTTTTTTTTAATACACATTTGAGAATGAAAACTAGGAGATGTGCATTTTTTTCTGCTCCTTCCTGGACAATATAGACCTATGCCTTTCTCTTTGTTTATGCATCTAAAATTGTCATCCTGCTTCCATAATATTATTTTGAAAGCATTGGAAACTTTTCTTCCAGATCTTGAAATCTTCTGTCCTCAGACAGAGAAGATCGAGGTATGAGACCGCTGCTCTGAGCCTTTTATCTCCTCTTCTGGGGTAATGAACATTTTCTCGTGTCATCACTAATGAAGACCAATTTAAAGATTTCTCTCTCTCACCTTACCACTAACTTTTCTCTCTCTCTTTTTTTTTTTTTCTTTGTGTGTGTGTGTCAAAGGACTTTTGGTGGAGTGTCCGACCTCTCCATGCTTTCCAAAAGACACCAGCAACTACTATCCTTCAAAAGAATTTGCATTCAAACACTTTTGCAGGTTTCCCCATTCCATCCCTAAGCCACAGGAAAAAAAAAATAATACAAAGCAAAACAACAACCCCCACCCTCAGCTCTTAACAGTATATTGCCACCAAAATAATCTGTTTTGCATATAAGAATTTCAAAACAAAGGCAAATGGTGAATATACCATTAAATTGTGCATATTTATTATGCCAATCAACATACTTTCATCATTACCCTGCATTCCTTTTGCTCATTAGTCATGACCACTTCTTGGCTCCAATACTGTGTAAACTCTTGGGGAAAATGCAGAGGTTAGTAGCAAACAGCAGAACTGACAAGGCTTCAGGTGCTATTGGTTATTAATTTTTTAACCCCTCAAAGTGTCAACTGTGTTTGATTTACTTTAAAGATTATTGCAGAACTTGTAAAAACAAAGCAAAACAAAACAAAACACAACAAAATGGTTATTGTCCATGGTAAATCTATCATTAGTAAAGCTTAGGACAAAAATAGCAGTATAAAAACAGATATCTGCATATAACAGTTTTGGCTGGGTTGTGAGAAAGGAAGAGTACTATATCCACTTAGTATGACAGTAGAGTTTCCAATATGTATTTGAAATTCAAACCGAAGCATTTAAAGATTTAACATAGCAACAGAAACTTTCTTGTTTCTGGCATAAATGTGGTAATAGCATCAGAAAAAAATAAAAACTGTTCTTCCCTTGAAAAAAATATATTCTACAACAGTTGTCTGGTATACTGGTATACTTCATTATGTTTGGGATGTTTTAGTACTTATTTTTGAGGGGTACAGTTAGTACTGATGGGCCTTTGAATTCATTTTAATTCTGATCTTATTTATTTCAAAGAGCAACTTGGAGAAACAATGAAGTCAGTGAAAATCCACTTCTCTAAAATTTGTGGTAGTTCATAGTCAAACCCAAGAAGAGTAATGCCTGATCACTAGAATTTAATCAAAGAGCATCAACATTTTTTTCTCTGATTTGAGTCAGTTGCTTCTGAGACTTTTTTTGAAGTCTCCAAAATAAATTTTGGCAACAAAGACCAACAAGATTTAACTATTTGCTACCCTTCTGAAAAATTCTTTCTATTAATCCTGAGCAACTGACGAATTTGTTATAGACAGGATACTCTCATCAGCCTGGATATACAAAATAAGGGCTAAATTAATCAGAGACATGACCCTCATGAATTCACCATACATAAACAAGTTATTCAGGTCTAGTTCTTTTGTAAGGAAATGTAGCTGAATTCATATTCTTTCCTGGTCCGTAAATTTAATGTCATCTCTCTAAGATTTTTCAGTTTATTGTTACTAAACACAGATAATGTCTCTGATGGTTTTATACCAATAAATCAAATTGTTTTCTACCTACAAAAGGAAAACTGTTACTGGCTACCCAGTATTGATCTCTTATATTCGAAACATCTGAAGTTCAACAACATAGCTGATCAAAAACAAGCCCAAAACCTTGGTGGGAAATTATCATCTAATTTTGAAGTTTCTAATTTAATGCAAAGTTAGTTTTGCAGTTGTTAGTTGCAGTTGCATATTTTTGCTATTTCTCTTTTAAATTCTGTTATTTCACAGGCAGATCATAAGTGAGCTGGATGAAAATGAGATATGTAAAGTTTTGGTTCTGGTAAGCATCCAAAACGTATGGAGTTTGGCCAAAGCATTACTTTAAAATCAAATGGTCCTCAACCTATACTGGCCCTGGGACAAGAATAGTGAGTAACTCATGTGCTTTGAGCAGTATTCTGCTTCTGACTCTAGGCCGGCCTCAGCTTTAACTGTATAATTGCTTTTAGCTGCATATAATGATTTTGTGGACAGCCTGTATTCCCCAAGCCACTGCTTTAAAGGACTTACAAGCTAGCATTTAAACAGGACTGAGTTATAGTCATGCCAGCCAAATCAGAAACACAGCAAGAATAGTCTCTTGTAATGTGTCAGTTTTCCATTGTAGAGATTTATCTATTCTACTAAGGAGCCAGACAGGCATGAAAAATAGCAAACTTGAGAAAGTTAATCAAAGTATTTTAAATCCTCAGAAGAAGTTTCAGTCAACAGCAGTGTGAATTAAGGTTTAGGTTACAGCTTATTATATTCATCTTGACCTTAACCATAAAAAGATTGGTGGTGGCCCATACTAAGATGTGTTTATACCTCTTCTGGAGCTGAATGCATATACACAGGGAATTATTAGATCTTCCCTGAAAGCTAGAGCTAGTGTAAGCACACTAAGCTTATCCCAGGAAAGGTCATGTAGTTGGCTCTTCTTGTCCTGTTAAAAGTTTGTATAATTTAAAGACAGAACCACAAAATTCTCTAACATAATCAAGTATCAAAACAGTCGTTTTGAAAGACTGCATACTTTTTCATTTCAATTGGGCTAAGAGATACACAGCTGAAAGTTTTCCCTAAAAGAGTTCTCGTTAGCACTGCAGCAAACTGATATTTATTCAGACCTCTTTGTTTTCTATATCATCACTAGCAGGCTAAACAGAATGACATAACTAATGCCTAATTTAGACATACATACCCATGCACTTTAATATTCAGAAATCAGTTATCTTTAGTATTTTTTTTTCTTTAATGAGACTTGAAATACAGTTCCCCTAATATATTCATATATTCTTCTTCTGGACACAACAAACTTTTCTTTCCTGAGCATTTTTTTGTTTGTTTGTTTGCTTGTTTTATTAATTCCCCTCTGTTTGGGGGATAAATGTAGAAATGAATACTATGATAAACACTGCATAAATGGTCTTCTGTACTACCATGTTTTCATAATTTTGGATAGTTGAGCTTGCACTGCTGGATAGACTTTGCCACAAGACTGCTCAAGAAATACACATTGCAGTTTCTCCTCTTAGATGCTCGTCCTTGTTCTGTCATATTAGCAACAGGCTTTTTTGCCCACCACAGAAATCCTGTTCATGTCCCATCATATGACCAGGTTCTTCTGTCACCTCAGCACAAAGAAAGGGTTCTCTGCAAATCATCAAATATGTCCTTGTCACATGAACTGCAATACAGCCCAAAATGTTTTAGGGTGTCTGTTTTTCATTTCTGTGATGGGTCCACATCCTCTCCCTGTCCTTTTCTCCAGAAGAGAAAGCATCATGGAAAAGAGACACTTTCCAATTCAGGTGACTACAGGTGGGTTGGATTAACCTATCTGGGGGCTCAGTTTGGCCTCTGGCCATGTGAGGTACCATATGTGAAATCAATTTATTTCCTGTTAGTTTTCTTTGGGGGATGAAAATGATTATCTAATCTTCCTAAACCTAACTCACCCTAGCTTATTTTTGGGTGCTGTTTACACAGTTTTGACCAACCAGCTCTTGAGCTTGATCCTGGAAGGCCTTTACCGGGCTTTTCTAATAATTCACTAAGAGCTCTCAGCCTAAACTATATTTTGAAAACAATCTCTCAGTCTTATGAACTGGTTCTGTCAGCATACCTCAAAGTAATACGGAAAGAAATGCTTTATGATTATTTTTATTTTAGAAAGGAAGAGACCGAGGCACAAAAATGAGCAAAGGCATAGCAATTGTTAACCATCATTGTAGCTGAAGAGCTAGAAGGAGAACCTGGGTAATCACTCTGTTCCACCCCCTCCCACCACCAGGGTTGAAGATTTTTTAAAGACTAATAATAAAGTAAGACACACACAAAATCCCCTCTACGGATATTTATTGTCTTGAATATCATAGCTATATCTTTATTTTTATTTTTTAACCTGTCAAAGACCACCATCACTATATCTAGTGCCACAAAGAGTTTTAGAAAATGGAGATGAGGCTGGGAGCTGATTATCTGATTAATTTTGCTGAGCACATATCTAGCATGGAAAAGTATTCTATGCTTCAAGCAGTGTAGTACAAATGTCCCAATTAGATGCATGACTGATTTTGATTTGGCTCATTATTTATGCAGAACACTGGCTACTGGCTTATTGTCTTATTAAGTTCTGCAGTATGACCCTTAATAGTGAATGTGACTAATACTAGGATAACTATTTCATTTCTCTTAAGGTTGCATATTATTATTATTATTATTATTACTATTATTGTTAATAGTAATTGTTAATAATAATAATAATCTGTTACTTCATTTTCACCCTTGATAGTGCCAGAGATCTGAGACAGAACAAATATAATTGCAAAATCTTGAAAACGCATGTATGTGAGCAATAGGAACAATTTTACCTAACAATAAAGTTGTATGTTAGACCTAGAAGTCTAAGCAAGCTATCCTTATAGTTAGTGTTGGGAAACAGGCACTTCCCAGAAGTTATTCAACTCTTTTGAAAATAGAATCGAAGACACATCAGATAGCTCATTCTCTGGAAGCATTTACTTCATTTCATTAATAATAGAATATGCAAGAGTAACTAGCCCAGTTTGGGATGATCAAATTTTGTTCACTTTCATTCAAAATTTTAAAATCTGTCCTAAGAGACTCCAGGCAACTTGATGCTCATATATTTCAGGAAAATCCTTTAAAGCAAAGTTTTTGACTGCTTCCATGAACTAGTACAGAAAGGGCATCACTAGAAGAAAACGCTTTAAAGATCTTTTAAGTGAAACTAAAAATCTACTGAAAACAATGTTCTTTACTGCACTACTTGCATTTTTTCTTTGGATAATCACTTTCACTGGGTTACAGTTTCTTTGTTGGTACAGGATCATGAAAGTTTTTGAAGATCAGTGCAAATCTTTGAAACCTCTGCGTGGTAATGCACAAACATATTCTTGCTAATTCCTGCATGCCAGTCTCACAAATGTCCAGCACCAAACATATAGCACTAATAGTCACAGGACATGCAAGAAGACAAAATTATTTCAAGGAAGCTTCTTCACTGAAACACTGAAAACAAGGGATTTTTTTAAAGGTATTAAATGGGTAATTAACTCCCTGCTTCATTAAGAACACACAGAGTTAGCCACCTGAATTACTGGAAATTTAAAAGCTAGTGCTAGAGCAGAAGAAAACCTCAAGATAAAGTCTGATACAGTTAACGGGACTATGGAGCAACCAGATGGAGTTCAGAACCCTTTTCAATCTCATTTTCCTAATACAGTAATAAATGAACTAACTATTGAGAATATTTTTGGAAACAACTCATTTTAAATTAGCATGGAAGAAAAGTCTATGAGGGCAATCTTTTAGTGTTTTCAGCTGTGGTATTAAGACCACAAATTCAACTTCAGCTAGCACAGCTCCAAATTTTTCATACAAACCTTTTACAACTCACCCTTTTTGACCAACCTAAGCAGCACACATTATTCAGTAAATTGATCTGGTGTGCGATTTCAAATAATGAACACATTTTAGAAAGTTATGAGCTGCTGACATGCAGTTCATGAATGTAGAAGCATGATCTAGACACAATGGATTTTATCCCTTTTAGGTACTAGTTCAGTTCAATATTATGGAATCACTAATAAAAAGGAAGAAATATTTCTCCATTAAGAGGCACAGACAACATATATCTCCCATTACATTCAGTGAATAGTGTGTTCACTTGAGTCTTATAAGTATTTAGACATATAGTTCCGAGAAATATTTTGAAATACTAAAAACTCATCAAAATTAGGGAAATCCATAATTATAAATGTGTTATAACAACTTACGCAGCAGAGCTAATAAATGTTGGACTCCACATCTAAAGTTTTGGGCTCAAGCTTTTATTAGGTGAAAGCTTTCACTAGATTTTCCCTAGTGTGGAGTGTACTGTTGTACGCTCTAGCATGGCCTTCTTTGTGTCTAATAAAGATTGATCTTGAAATTCAGTCTCCTTCTCATTGAGGGCACAAACAAAGGGAATTCACTGCTACCCAGCTGTCAAATGTAGTTAAAATTGGCCAGCATATAGAAAAAGTATTGAGACAGATGCATACATACTCAGAAAGGCTTAAAAGATACTGGTAAGTCTTACTTCCCCAGGAGTCAGGTTAAAGGTGGAAATCTAGTCCAAAGAATTCATCTAAAAAATAAAATTGAACTGGTGCCCCTGCTTTGAAATAGATTGCATGGGGTTTATGTGGCAAGATTTTGGTAGCAGGGGACTGCAAGGGTGGCCTCTGTGAGCAGAGTCCAGAAGCTGACCCATGTTAGATAAGGGCTACTTTCAGCTGGCTCCAAAGGGACCCGCTGCTGTCCAGAGCCAAGCCAATAAGCAATGTTGTTTGCACCTCTGTGAGAGCAGATTTAATAAAAGGAACAAAAAACTGCTGCACAAGAGCAGCTGGGAGAGTGAGGAGTGAGAACCAGCCCTGCAGACCCCAAGGTCAGAGCAGAGGGAGGGCAGGAGGTGCTCCAGGCATGGGGCAGAAGTTCCCCTGAGGCCTGTGCAGAGGCCCCTGGTGGAGCAGGCTGTCCCCCTGCAGCCCATGGGTCCCACACGGAGCAGATCTCCACGCTGCAGCCCGTGGAGGAGCCCCCGGTGGAGCAGGTGGATGTGGCCTGGAGGAGGCTGCGGCCCATGGAGAGCCCCCGCAGGAGCAGGCCCCGGGCCGGAGCTGCAGCCCGTGGAGAGGAGCCCACGCAGGAGCAGGGGGGCTGGGGGGAGCTGCCGCCCACCCGTGGGGGACCCGTGCTGGAGCAGTTTGCTCCTGGGGGATGGACCCAGTGGTACGGAGCCGTGTGGGAGCTGTTCTTGAAGAGCTGCTGCCTGTGGGCAGCCCCCACAGGCTCAGTTCGGGAAGGACGGCATCCTGTGGGAGGGACCCCACGTGGAGCAGGGGCAGGGAGGGACCCTGGAGTGGCGGAGATGAGGTGGTAGGGACTGACCACAGCCCCTGTTTCACATTCCCCTGCACCACTCGGGGAAGGGGGTTGGGGGCAGGGGTGTGTAGAAGGAGGTGAACTGGGGAGGGGAAGGTGTTTTTAGTTTTCTTTTAATTTCTTGCTGCTGTACCTTGTTAGTAATTGGTAATAACTTATATTAATCTCCCATGTTTGACATTACTATAATTGTTGAGTGATCTCCATGTTGTTACCTTAACCCTTGAGCCCTTTCCATCATATTTTCTCCCCTTTTTCCTTTTGAGGAGGGGGAGTGAGGGAGAGGTTGTGGTGGAGCTCAGCTGCCCAGCTGATACGTGGATAAAAAAATAACAAACCTCCAGATCTCTGGAGCTACTGTTTCTTTATACTTTGTGGGGGGAAACTGGTACTCACAAAAAGCAACAACAACCTAGCTTTTATTTACAGTACATCAGACATCTCAAGTTAAGGAAAGATCTTTAAATACATTTTGTTCCGCATCTTTCATTTTCTCATCAGCATCCCTAGTGTAAAATATCTTCTCAGAATTGAACTAAGATGAATGTTCCTCTTTTTAGGAACAGTTTTAAAGGAGAAGGTTCTTTATCTTTTATTTATTTTTTATTTTTTAAATGCTAATGGCTCAGAGTTTCATACAGTACATGGGTTTTGACCTTCTTGTCTTCATTCTTTGTTCGTAACAAATAGAGAAAGATGTGTCATAAACAACTTCTCTCCAGGAATTCAGAAATATAAAGAACTGTTCTTCTATTTCATCAGAGGTTCCTTCTGGAATGCTTTGTCTGTCGCATAGACCATCCACAGCTGAAGGATCTAGACTGTGTTCATTCTTCCTCCGAGAGAAACCACTAGCAAGACTAGGGAAAAATGCCTTCAAATTAAATCTGCTTTATATATGATTTTTTTTTTTTTCTGGAAGAATTTTGTTGTTGTTTTTGTTTTTAATGTCATTATCAAATAAGAATTCCAGGAAGTCTCCTTCATATCATTAGGTACAAAATTATTAAGATAACTATTTGAAAGCCCTCATTAGGGAAAAGGAGATTTAACACAAATCCAATAAACTTCAGTGAGACCTCTGGTGCTCCTCACTTTCATTATCTGTGCTGTAGATATCAGACAAGTAAACTTACTCCAGCTTCTCTAATGACTGCTAACAGTACTGTGACATTTCTTTTTGTATCCTCACACAGAGGAACAATGAACAATGGTATGTTAAATATAAAGAAGGTTGAAAATAAAGATTTCTTCAAAAAATTTCCTGACACAATTAGAGATTTTTCAGTAAGTCTAGCTTCCCACTTGCTTTCTCTAATTCTTTTGGAACTTAACAACAAACATCTAAGAGGGAATTGCCTGACTCCAGTAGAAAAGCTAACTGTTCTGTTATTTTTACCCCTAAGTAACATCAATTTATTAGGAAAAAAAAAGTAAAGAAAAAGGAAAACAAGAAAAGAAAAAGAAACAGAAACAGAAAAGGAAACAGAAAAAGAAAAAGCGACAGAAAAAGCAAAAGAAAAAGAAAAAAGAAGAAAAAAAGAAAAAAAGAAGAAACCAGCACCCCAAAACAGAGATATAAATAAAGGAAATATTTTAAGTCAGAATTTCCGTCAAGGTGTTGAGGAATTTTCATGTAGTCAGAGTTCCAACTAACCCTTAGTGGCTTCTGCACGGAGCAGTCTTCTCACTATTTTCTCTGTTTTTTTTTTTTTCTAAAGAAATGCAACGAAACACAGCCATGGCACCTCAAAGAAATGTAACTTTTAATAAAAGAGGAATACGCATTTGATTTGACAACATATATATATATATTTAGGAAAACAGGAAAAAGATAGTGAAGAAAACTAAGTAATAATAAATACAGTGTACCATGACCTCTCTCACCCCAAAAAAACAGTCTTAACAGGAATTTTTCTACTGGCACACTAATGGTGTATCAGTTATGACCGTTGCTTGAGACAGAATACTGAGCTAGGTAAGACCTTTGGCCTGACCCAATACAGTTATTCTTCTGAGCAAGTCACAATGGAAAAATTCAAAACCTAAAACAATAAAAACAAACAAACAACAACAACAACAAAAAGATCTGAAGTGAAGACAAAAACAAACAGCTTGCAGATTTACTGCAACCTTGCTATCAAGATTATATACATATAAAAAATATAGTACTCAGTGGATGATAGTTGCTTCTTGCAGGAAGGAAAAATCATTAACAAATATGAATCAGAATGAAAATTTTTTAAAATCACATTTTTCTGTGTGGTGGTTTTGCGTAGGTGGGCAGCTGAGCTCCACCACAACTGCTCTCTCACTCCCCCTCCTCAAAAGGAAAGGGGGAGAAAATACGATGCAAAGGGCTCAAGGGTTGAGATAAGGATGGGGAGATCACTCAACAATTGTCATGACGGGCAAAACAGATTGAGAGTAGGGAGATAGTAAGATTTATTGCCTATTACTAACAGGCTAGAGAAGTGAGAAACAAAGAAAAGAAACCAAAAACTCCTTCCCCCCATCTGCCCTCTTCAACCTGCTACCCCCGGGTGGCGCAGAGGAATGGGGGAATGGAGTTTGCAGTCACTCTATAGCACTTCGTCTCCGCCGCTCCTTCACGGTCACTCTCCACGGGCTGCAGCTCTGGCCGGAGGCCTGCTCCTGCGGGGGCTCTCCATGGGCCGCAGCCTCCTCCAGGCCACATCCACCTGCTCCACTGGGGGCTCCTCCACGGGCTGCAGCGTGGAGATCTGCTCCGTGTGGGACCCATGGGCTGCAGGGGGACAGCCTGCTCCACCAGGGGCCTCTCCACAGGCCGCAGGGGAACTGCTGCTGCCGGCCTGGAGCACCTCCTGCCCTCCCTCTGCTCTGACCTTGGGGTCTGCAGGGCTGGTTCTCACTCCTCACTCTCCCAGCTGCTGTTGTGCAGCTTTTTTTTTTCTTTTTTTTTTTTTTTTTAAGTTTGCTCTCACAAGGATGCAAATAACATTGCTTATTGGCTTGGCTCTAGCCAGAAAATTGGGGGCCTTATCTAACATGGGGCAGCTTCTGGATTCTTCTCACAGAAACTACCCGTATGGCCTGCCTGCTACCAAAATCTTGCCTCGTAAACCCAGTACATTCTGAAAGACACTACATACACGCTTTAACTTTTACAGGTTCTAATTCTCCCTCCCTGGCATTGTCCAAAGCCAGGTTGAATAGCACTTTGGGCAATCTGGTGTAGTGGAAGTGTCCCTGCCCATGGCAGGGGGGTTGGAACTAGATGGTTTTTAAGGTCACTACAAACCCAAATCATTCTATGATTCTATATTCTAATTAATTCCACTTTCTCCTTGTATGCAGCAAAAAGTTACAACTTTCTAACTGAGTATAGCTTTTATTTATTTTATTTTTTTTCCGTCTATAAAAATAGCACTTTTCATTAACAAATCATTTTGACAGAAAATTCATAACAGTTCTAATAGGCATTTGTATGTGACTATATGCATCCTTCCCAACACAGACACCCATCCTCAAACAGAATAGAAAATCTTGTCAGATATTTTCCTTCATCATTAAAGCCATGTCTCAAAGTGCTCTGCAAGTGTAATGACAACAATCTATTATGAGCTGATTTTTAAATAGCCACACAAAACTTTATGGACATGAAATAGAACTGCTTGAATTATTATTTTGATGACATCTTTAGCAAGTGATCATTGTGAATGAGCCTGTTTCTACTTCCTTTTATTCTGCTTCTACCTGCAGTCTATATTACATGGCTCTCCTTGTACAGAGAGACCCACACAAGGCTTACTCACTTTGTAAACCTCACATAAATTTTTTTTCAGGCTTAAGTAATGAACAACCTTTTCATAAGTTTAGCAAACAGAAGTGAAATTCAGTTTTTCCAAATGCAAGATAGTGCCTGTAGAATAGAAATATTCATTTACACAGCAGCCTACGATCTTTCTGGAAATAATATACAGTTACACACCACAAACGAGATGTATTATCATTATGCTGATGAGAAGATCAAATATTTCTTTTTCTTCTATTGTCAAAATATTTTTAATGGATGATTTTCTGCCTGGAAGGACATTTTATTGAAATTATGTGCTGAGCCCACCACTCGTTGACTGAGTAAGATGAAAACAAATGAAAAAAGAAACCTGCGTGAGCCTACTTTATGGAAAAAAAGAGAGAGAGAGAGAGAGAGAGAGGGAGAAATGGGGATGTTCATTCTTATTGCATATTATACCTCTTTTGTCTTTCCTTTTCAATCTTGTCTTGTTGGATTATGTGTTCTTCAAAGCAGTGACTTTTTCAAGCTATTTAAGTCTTGGAAACAATGGTGTATATTCCTAGTTGTTCCTTAGGCATTGTTACAATACCAATGAATAAAAACAGCAAAGATGGCTCCATTAAAATGCTTAGCCATACAGGCTGCAATTTTCAGGGCTACCATTGCATTTCATTGGGAGTTCAGCAGCATTAGACTAATTCCTTAGGATTTCAAGTTTTTTTTGTTTGTTTCTTTGATGTATTGATGTTCTGTATTTGTATATTTTTCAGAGTTATCCTGGCCAGTTTATGCTAGTTAGACTAAATGAAGTTATTACTTGGAAGATCATTTTCTACAATTTTAAACGTATGATACATCAATCATTCTGTCAGTTAAAAGGCAGTACTGTGCTATGCTTAGCTGAAGTAGTAGTCTTGATGATGATAACGAGCTATTAAATTTGCTTATGCAGTGATGGAAGAAAGAACCTAAGAATTATAACGGAAGGGAACATCTTTACCATATCTCCTTATGGGCATTTTTGCCAATTAAAAGGAAACACATAAAAGATGCCACAGCTGCACTAACTTTTGTGTACCTTCACACTAATATAAAACACCTTTGCACTGATTCTGTGAGTTCCTCGCCACTCCCAAGCACATCTCCTAATTCTGTCCTAGTTCCACAGTTATGTTATGCCAATCAGCCCCTCTCAGGTCACTGGGGAAAGAAGCAACGACTCCTGAGCTATTTTTCACTTTCAGTTGCAGTTACGGAGTGTTTGAAAACTTGATGAATATCAGAGTGCATTTCAGAATAATACTCAGGAGCTGAATAAAACAGAGATGCAGAAGACCGATTGATATGAAAGACATATCTCTTCTATCCATTAGAAATACTGCATACACAATGGATTTTTTGGTTGGAAAAAAAGAACAGGATGACTTTACTAGAGCCGTTTGCCAGCCACTCAGTGAATAGGTCAGAGGTATAAGGAAGATAGCTTTCCTGTTAAAAGCGCTAGTTGCATTGCTCATTCATCATTCACACTCATTGTATTCTGGCTGTCTGTAACAGTAGCAACAGAGGAAGCATCTCAGTCTTTATTTCATCTAACTTCAGCTTTTGAGTGAAATCCTAATACTCTTTTGATGATGTCATAGTTTTCTGCAGCTTTACAGTCAGCTTAATTACTTCAGTCCAGGCTCAAGAAAAGTATTGTGATCATCATTTTGATGAAACTTACAATAGGATAGACATTCAGTTCTCTACCTGGTTGTATCTCACATATATCTTTCCTTGAACATATATGCTTCTGAAACGTATATTATCAAATGCTATGTACAGAATCCTGAATGTATGAGCACAGAGAAATAACTGTTTAAGCCAATTTTCCTGGCTGCTTGGAGAGATAGAAGGGAACAGCTAAACACCCTGCCTGTTCCTTTACAGGAAGAAGTCAAAACAGCTCCTACCAGATATGTGCCTTCCAAAAAAAGCCACGTGCAGCTCTAGAAGCACAAGTTGCGTATCACTGATTTAGTCAGTTCTTCCATCTGCAAAGAGCCCAAAATGCTTTACAAACTTTACACGAAGCTTCTCATCCACCACTGAAGTGCAGCCGCCTATGGATTGAAACTTGGCAGCTGTTTAACGGAACACATAAATCCTACACAATGGTTTAGGGGAAGAATTTTTAAAGAATGGTGCAGATGGGAGTGTAGGGAGGAAGAATATAGTTACATAAACTGGCAGGAGATGCAGGTTGTCCAAAACAAGCAAAATTTTAAATTTCTTATATTGCAACACATTTCAAGCATTTTGATAGGTATCAGAGAAAATTCCTTTGTAAATGTTTAGAGTACTATTTTTTTTCCCAATGGATCTATTTTAATCACTCTATCCCCATGCATATTAATTGCGGAGAATGAAGTCATACCAGTGCTCAGACACTCACCAGCACCATTACCCATGAAGTAAAATACTTTGGGAGTATACAGAAATGTGACCACTTTAAATATAAAACATCCACAGCATTTCAAAAGTAGAAAGCCAGAGTTATAACACTTGCCTATAGATGTGAATTCGTGATTTTCAATAGTATAAAATTCCAATTTTTACCTCTTCAAGACCATATCTTTAAAGTTTGTTGTTCTTCCATAAAAAATAAAATAAAATAATAGTATAAAACAAAACAAAACAAAACAAACTTTTAAGAGTCCCAGATTTATTCTATCCTACCCTTAGGTTGGAGGTGATTTAATTTTGGAGAAGAATTATACCGAGTAAGAAAAAGGAAATGAAAACAATACTTAGTATTTTCTTATTCTTTGCTAGTTTCTTTGTGAAGCCTTTGAGGAATTGTGAATGTTAGAAAGCATCAGCACTGTATCTATGCTGCTAAATTAAATAGCCTCAGACTGTCCTCTGGCACTGAGACCAACTGGCATGAAATGGCATGCAGGTATATTACGAAATTATTCTAGCATCCAAGTAATTGTATTCAGTTTGTTTATTTGGAATAACCTGTGGCCCATGCAAAGTCACCTATTGTACATAAGAGTAACCTAGGACAATGCTAGTTGGCCTGAGTCAAAACTGTAGTCATTGAAGAAATTTAATACCATAAATTATTGAATTCCAAGGTCTGGATATGCTTCCTGGCACTGGATATCTTACTAGTGTAGGTGTAGCCTGAAAGTAGTGTAAGTAACTAATATCAGCAGCTTAAAAATAAACCACATTTACAGCATTTTGAGAGAAAGACTGTCTAAGGGAAGATAAACAGTAAATGTATAATACCTTGGTGAAATTGTTTTCCTCACTGTAAAGATTATTAAATACAGGTCTTTAAATAGGACTAAGAAGAAACAATACAGCATTCACAACTTGACTATCAGTTTTTACGGTTCTATTGCAATAGTGTAGACAACTTGTATGTTTTAGGAAAGAGAGAAACAAACAAAGCAACAAAAAACAGCACTGAAAAATTCTATGTTAAACAATCAGCAACAAATCAAAATTAAACAAATCACCGTTAGACCACAGTGAATGGTCTCATAATGCATCTCTGTCCTCATCACATTTTGCCTCTCCTTCCCCTTCTATAGAGAAACACATCCAAACATCTCCTCTGTTCAACCTGACAGGAGCCATTGGTACTCTGTACAGCACCAAGGTAGTTTGTAAATGAGGAAGCATTTGGATGTTGGGCTGGGTTCAAACCACTAAACAAGTAGGAACTGTATAAAGCACAAACAGTAAATTTTCACGTCATTTGGGATTTTAAATATCCCAAAAAATCCATTTAAATACATGGAGATGACTCAGATCTATCTAAAAATGAAATATGTACAGCAAAAATATCTAAATGCTTCAAAGATGGAAATCAATTATTATTAGTTTAGGTTTCCCTTATAAGAACGTTCATTAGTTTTCCGTAGCGTTAAGGAGACTGAATAAAATATGTGTGTGGACTTTAAACAGCTTTTCTGGCTTAAACATTGCAGGAAAATATTCAAATAGAAAAGGCTGGGAAGTGATGGGATTTCAAGTCATCCATTCACCTTAGGGATATTAGGAACATTAAAAAAAAATCAACACCAAGTTATACAAGATCATTTAAAATATCAGTAAAAATGCATGGGAAGTAAGTAAAGTATATGCCAGTAAAATGTGTTAAAATAATTAAGTAAAACCAAACAAAGCCCTAACAGATATCAAATGCTGTGCAAGGAAAGGGTCTAAATAGCAACAAAAACAACAAAAAGAGTTTCCACTTAAGCATGTTGCTTGCAGCGTGTTTTAAACTGCTTCAGTATACTGCTCAATTATAGTCTTCAATACATTGAAGTTGTCTGCCCTTAAACATCAAGAATATTAAATAGCAAAATAGTTGGAAGAAGAATAATTTGATTTTTTTTTTAAGATTACATTTAATTTTTCGTATTTTTTATTATTATTTATTAAGTATTTTATTACAATAATGGATGGTAATTATATATCTTCTACTCAAATTGATCATAAATACCCAATAGCTAACTTTCCCCTGCATGCTAATGATGATGTATGGCACTTTTGTTTATGATAATTTATTTATATCATCAAGGCAAGTGACACATGAGATGAATTCCAAAGTTTTATGCTAGTAGTGCAAATAGGTAAATTAGCTTTCTTAAAAAATGCATCTCTTCAAAAATCTTTAGTTTGGTATTTGTGGGTGCCTTTTCACAAATTCTTGAACTGTAATGCTAATAAAATAATAATGTGTCTGCTTGGTGCATCAGCCAAAGCAATTGCATTGTTTGCCGAAAAGACAGGTGCTAAAAAGTGTTTTGTTTTGCTTTAACAGAGCAGTTACTGCTCAGTGAACACTTGACCTTAGCTTTAAAGTTTTTGTTGACGATATAATGTTGATAATGGTGGAGGAGATTTGGCTGAGCTTCTGAAAGAAAGCAGGGAGACTTCAATTTAAAAACAATAGTGCAAAGAATATGAAGATGTCCACTCCTTCAGCACTTATTGGTGTTAAATATTAAGCTGCTATGTTTTCTTCACCTCTGAGAGGATTCAGATGCTCTGCTCACAGGTAGCATAGCCATCCTTCCAAAAAGGAGTCTCTGGCATGACCTGCATGCAGCTGAGCACCAGGGAAGCTGTGAGCAGCCTGTCATTCTGATTACACGGCCTGTTGAGAACAAGGGATTTAAAACAAATGGAGCCAACATAAACTGATGGTTTAAGAAGAAAAGATTGGTTATTGCCAGAATTTGCAATACAGAAGGGCAGTCTTTGCCAGTATTCCAAATATGATGATCCCTTGCCAAAAAGTGCAATTGGCCCACAGCAGAGCTTCTCAATAGTGTTTCTAGGAAAAGCATTTTTTTTACAGAGGGACTGGACAGACTGTGCACAGTATAATTACAACGGATGACAAAAGTACTAAATCCTCCTTTCTAAAGAAGAGCCACTCTGACAAAGCCAGCTGAATGGCTGCTATCTACTCTCCTCCCCTCTGACTTGCAAAACCTGAATTCAAATGTGATACCACTCAGAATACTCTGTCCTTTCCCAAGCAGTTAAGGGACTCTTCACATAACACAGAAAGCAGAAAATTCTCTACAGTGTCACCTACAAATGCAGGATAGAAATCCGATAGTATGGTGTCAAGTATATTTTATAGTGGTCTTTTTTATATTTGTCCTCTGAATTCCTGTCCTTTACACCTGGAATATGCATTCTTTCAGAGAAAACTTTGGGAGACACAGTGGGTGTAATGATTTGGAAGAGTTTGAAGAAAGCTTTGAAAAATAGGTTTACCAACAGGGACTAAGTCCCCTTATATAGCTATGTTTCAAAATCAAATTTCTCCTGGAGTTAAAATTGTCAGTGGGGGTAAATAATTACTTTCTGTTCTGAAGTATTAAGTTAGCCTTCTGGCTCCTGCTACATCCAGTTGTGAGGGTGGTAGGGTATTCCTCCATTATATGACTGCCCAGAGACTTCAGTTTGATGGGTTGGTGGTAAACAAACAGGCCATGATGTGGGACAGGTCATCAGATGTTTTATACGCTATTGAGCCTGTGCAAGCATGCTCGTGTCCACAAGTCAATCATTACAGCGCACATTAAGACTGAAGTCTTGTCCACGTAAGACAATAACATCACAGAATGCTCTGAGCTCTCAGTGGTTAGCTGGGACATACCCTCACATGCTATGGGTGTGCAGAACAGTTCCCACCTCCAGGCAACTGCCCTTGTGTAGTCAGTCCCAGTTAGAAGCTGCTAGCTAACACCTGAAAGAGGACAATGAGAAGCTTGCCAGAACTCTCCTTGGCTGGCACTGGCTAGGAACTTCCTGTCTGCTCCAGGCAATGCCAGAGTGACCTCCTGCCTGCACTTCCATGCTGGCTCAGATCCCTGTCAGCTGACCTCACGCAGTGGGGGCAGTTGAAGAGACGGCTGCCCATGGAAACCGAGCTCCTTGGTGTCGTGGTGGGGACAGGGGTGGCAACAGCCAGGCTGGGAATAAGCTTGAGACTACAAACACCCACCCAGGTATAACCTTCCTCTCTTGTCTTGCAGTTGAATTGTCCCCCAGTGGGAAAAAGCAACAGCTGGGGAAATTAAATAAAGAGGCCAGCTGAGGAGATATAGCCAACGGGCATGAAAGTGAGGTTGGAGAGAACGTCTGCAGGGAAGCCTGGTTGTTGGCAGAACCTAAGACCAAACGCCTGGCCCAATATTAACCACCACTCCCATATCCCTCTGCCTTCCCAGTTGGCAGGAGGCACTGCTCTTCCCATTGTTTTTGGTCTGGGGCCAAAATAAATCAGTCAGCCAATAAGTGAGCGTTACAAACACAATCTACTGGTCTAACTCTAGGATGTATATTTTCAAAGTTCATATTTATAGTTTGCAAACTCTGTCTTTCAGATAGCAAGTCCTAGTAGCACCAGAAGCTGTTGAATATTCCAATCAAACACAAAATTAGAACAGGATTCTGTGCCACAAATACAAAGTAAAGCCATCTGCCAAATTTCTAAAATACCTCACCTAGAGATCTGGTAATTTTTCTTGTAACATGAGTATAATATACAGCTTGCCCCTAAAGAAGCATCCTCTGCTGTGTTTAGCAGGTTTTATAGTAAATCTTCATCACTGAAAGACTATCTTCATGCTAAGACATTGTTTTAAAGATGGCAAGTAGTCCAAAGTTTCCAGAAAAGGGACAACACTTTTCTGTTATTTATTAGTTCATTTTAGGTCACTGGAGAACTTCCAAAGACATCTTCCTTTTCTGTTTTATAAACCCTAAGAGTTAAGTAAGTATTCTCAAATAAGCACAATTTACAGTATGTCAGCTTAAAATAAAATCATAACACATTTCTAAATTGATAGAAATTGCATAGCACCAAATGAGAAATAGGGATTTTTATCCTCTCATTTATACATGCTTGTCTCTCTGTCTATAAACATATGTTTGCACATACTGTGTATTGATAGATTAACATATAAAATTACAACACTGCATTTGCAACACTGTACTTAAAGTTGTGTCTGCATTTTTACTTCAGGGGTTTATATCTCAGCTATAAAAATTTCTCTCTAGGCTGAATCTTGGCAAAGATTGTCAAGCTACAAATTATTGTTTTTTTTTTTTTTTTTTTTTTTTAAAAAAAAAAAAAGAACATGGCAAGACAATAATCCCTGTCTCTTTGTAGCATCAAAAGGACCTGTGGACTGATCTGGAGCTTGTGGTAGTTGCTAACTCAATCAGTGCCAAGAAAAAACTTTCACAATGATGGACTTGGCCCTTTGTGCTGTGGGAGTGAAATGCTGAGCCCTCTTAACCACTAAAGTGAATTTGTATTCCTGTTCTGTTTTTAGCAAGTTATAAGATAATGTCATTTCCTTAAGCTATTTGTCAGTCATCTGTAAATATTCATGATTAACAACAATTCTATTATGCATTTTTGTGGAAAATGACAGAATTGATTCAGAAACTGAATCAGCCTCAGATTTTTCTGTAGGAACTGGCTGAAGACACAGAAGCAGAGAAGGCAGTACACCAACAGATCTGATGGGATAACAACGTCACTAGAGCTAACAACTGGAGCTGATTTTAGAAGGACTTCATGAAAACTCTGGCAGGAGGAGAGATATAGGACAATCTGCAAAGAAACTGTTTTCCAGTATTTCCTGTGAGTGGGCCCATTTCTCCTATTCTGTCCTCCATGCATATTATTTATAGTCCCTGCCACTGTGGCAAAGTGATGGGATTCGTCCTCTAATATATCTACACAAACTGCCGTGGTCAATGAAATCAAATGATTTGTTAACTTTTATATAAGCATTTCTGCCACCAGAGCTTAATTAGTTCAGAGGAAGCAGTATGGGATATTGGATGAAAAGTTGATCATCATCCTACAGAGCAAAATTGAAATTTACTCAAGAGAGTGCAGAAAAACCTGTTAAGGATTAAGTAGGAATTGTGTGCCTCACAGGAATACTATGTGCCAAAATATGTCACCCTTTGATAGAACTCCTGCAAGCAGCCTGTCTGGGTTGCAATAACCGCACTTCAATACAGACCGTGGAGCAAATAAAGTAATATGTGTGTCCTATGGGATAAATTGTAACTTGGGCAATGAATATCTAAGGCATGGAAAGCTTCTTTCCATTAAAAAAAAAAAAAAAAGACAAACAAACAAAAAAAACCAGTAAGAATCTTTCCAATATGCAGAAGGATATGAGATAACTATGTGACAAGCCTCATCCCTCATCATCCTTCACTGGCTGAAAAAGAGCTGGGGCTCATTTTTTCACCATTTTAGGGCCCTCTGGAGTAAAACGTGCAAGATGGTTGGCAGATATTCAACTCTTGCTCCTGTCAATTTAACCTCAGGGAAAATTGGTGGAGGTTTATTTTTCTAGCATTGCACCAGGATGGACAGATATAGGTAACAATATCTAAAGCTGCCCCACATGAAGTGCTTGAACTAAAGACTGAGATTTCCTAAATGCAGATGACCCCAAAATCCACATTGTCTGGAAGAAGGCAAGAAAACACTTTGCTGCTATTCAGAAATGAAGAGCACAATGCAGACCTTGATAACTCCAGGCTGCTGTGCCATATCCTGCATCACCCTTCATAGACAGATACTCTTTTTTTGTTGTTTGTTTTGTTTGTGGAATTCATGCTAGAATAGATAGATCATAGGCAGGATCGGTAAAATACTAGTCATAACTCAGTAATACCAGGGCATGTTCTTCTAGATCAGCCCAAGTATTGATGGAACAGAATTGCTCATTTGAGTAAATAATGTTTCATCGCCTTCCATAAAACATTTCATTCATCTTCATTTGACATCAAACCCTCAAATAAATCTATGTATCTAATGTATTTTAATTAAGCAGAGGACAGATGAAGAGTTTTTCTTTCAACGTCTCTAGTTGCACTCTGCTGCTCTAGTCAATGAAAGCGAAACTGTAAAAACGCCTTCATTATTAACACTAATTTTTACTTTATTTTCATTTTTTCTCTCATAAAATTGGTTGTGTCACTATGTATATGGGATGGTATGCCATGGTAAGGTAGCAAATTTATTCAACCCAAGAGGTGGAACAGCTCTGCTCAATATTTTTTATTTTTATTTTTTTTTATTTTTTCTTGCACCTGTCCAAGAATTTTAAGCTGTTGCAATAAAAATTGTGGGCAACTTCTCAGGGCATAGGTTATTTCCCAGACTTCTCCTCCCTTCACTTGATGTTTGCCATTGAAAGCTTTTTTTTGTTTGTTTGTTTTTTGTTTGTTTTTTGTTTTGTGCAAATAGTGCTGGTTACTTCCACAGAAGAGATGTACTAGAAGTGCACAATTTCAGAAGAGAACCGGCACCATATTTTCAGGCACTCCTGTGCCTGAAAATCAGTACATCAGTACTCAGTGGGCACATCGCAGTTTCATTGAAATAGTGATTTTTATCTCCAAGTGCTTTAAAAATGGAGGTTCCAGTACTGAAGTCTGATCTACATGTGTGAAAGATAAGGCTTGTGCAGAGCGTTATGAACTTCAGTGCAGTTTTGTGTAGTGACCCAATATGTTCTCTTAACCGCATCTGTTTGCAGGATCATGGCCTTTAGCAAACTCTGAAAATGAGTGAAAACAGCACCACTGAAATGCAGTCTTTTCTGAGGTGAAGTATAGCGTTCTTTTAAGAGTGGTCATCATGATTACGTAGCAGTTTTGGAATGACGAATGCTTTTCCAGCTGAAACTAAAAGGCAATTTTAAACTCTTGGAGGTGGAATTTTGGCTTAGCCTCACTTAACTTAAAATATACATACATACATACATACATATCTGTCTATATCCCTGGCACTTTTTCCTAAGTGATCATAAAATCTTTACGTGTCATTGTTAGACAACCCCTCTAAAAGCAGAGTGGCCCCATGACACAATTCTGGCACACAAGTTCACTGAAATAATGTTCAATAAAATTAGATCATTAAGGTTGTTTCCTGTATATAGCACTTGAGTTTTCCCTAGAGCTCTGATCCAAGAACTGACCCAGTCTGATCCTACTTAGCTTTGAGATCACAACATGTAGAATAGGTGTCATGCAGACTGATTCTCAGGAAATAAAAGTGCTTTCTTTGCTGTTAGTCCTAGAAACCTTTCTGCACATTCAAGGAAAAAAAAAAAAAAGAAGAAAAAAAGAGGCAACTACAACCAAAAAACAAACAAAAAAAAACATTGCAAACCAAACCAAACCAAACCACCATCACCAACAAAAAACAAACATTTAACCTTGTAGGACTAGATATCATTGCATATAATATTTTATGCATTTTATATCACAATGGTTAGAACAATTATATCTCATTACCTTAAGATAGCTGAACATGATGCACCATAAGACAGTAACTGTCTAATAGTAAAAGAAAAAAAAGCAGTTCATAAACAAAATGCAATAAATCTACATTTAATATTCTTTCCTATGAAGCTGCTTAAACTTTTTTTTTCTTTTCTGAAAAAAAAAAAAGAGTTTCCTTCATTTCAGTAAATCAACACATTAATGTATAGGAGGTGCAAAGCTCTCCAGTGCTTATAAGTTACAAATTAGACATTATCGTACTCCTTTCTTATTCTGCTTTTGATTTTGATCTTTTTTCCTGCCAGGTTTTTCTTACATTCTGCACAGTAACTCAAAATAACAACAAGAACAAAACAGATTAAAAAATTCAACAAAAAGTTTATTCTCAGATCTACCACCTCGGTATTCTCAATAAAATTTACCTACTTGTGTGGCTCTATGCTGGAAAGGTATCAGTTGTTCTAGAATAATGTTGGTTGATTCCATAAATCATCCTCAGAAATATCTCCATTAAATCTTCTCACCAGGGTAGGTTCATCTGCAAGTGATTGACAACAACTCAGCATTCATTTGTTTATTCTTTTTGATTTATTTGAATACATTTATTATTGCTCACATACCACAATGATTTATATTAAAAATAGATGATACATAGCTAATCCTGGCAGTTCCATAAAATTGTAAGTTATTATGTGCTAACTTTGCTGCAATGAATAGTCACATAATGCATTCATTGTGCCTTTCCAAACAACTATGGAAAGATAGCTCAAAGTCCACCTCATAAAACGGGTGTATGTTTGAATGTGGTAAAGACAGAGCTAAAGGCGAGTGAGAGCACTATTTGTAATGGAACAGGGTTATCATATCATCTCACTGCTACCCCGTTAGACCAATCCATCAATCAATCATTCGTTTAATAATCGCCCTTAGAAATCATCACTAAATCCAGGTTATTTAGATCTTTACAACCATTTAAAGCATCATTATGACATTGTAGCTGGCTTCCGTTATGCAAAATATATATACTATATTTTGTATGCAAATAACAGAGGCAGGAATTTAATAATGCTATTTATAAAATAAAACAGGCCTAATGTTAAGTAAATGGCTTTCAGCCATGGTTCAGCCAGGTAATGAAACATGTGCCTGGATTGAAGCACATGAATCACTCTATTGATTCAAAAGCACTCTACATGTGCCTGAAGTTCAGCATGTACTTGAATCATTTGATGAATCAAAGCTTCCTTCGGTTATGAGAACATACAGAAAGCTGTGAGGCGAATTTTTGAGATTGTATGTATACCCGCAATGTGCAAGTAAAAACGTACAAAACATAAAAAAAGGGATATCAAGAAAAAGAAGATGCAAAGAGTAGCATTATAAGGCACTTGCTGAGGCACAAGCCCCTTGGAAGGGGCTGTGGTGCTGCTCTGTGGCTTGGGTTTCAGTGTGCTGCTTTGTCAGGGACAGGCTGAGGAGCTGTGAGGTGGCTTCATTTCACCTTTCCCTTTAATTTCCCCTCAGATGCATTGAGCTGTACACTGCGCCTGCAATGGCACCTTCCTTTTAGTAGCCTCTTTCTTAAAGTTTTCTTGATTGTGGCTCCACAAACCACTGTAGCAGCAAACCCAAGGCGGACAACATTAGGGCACATATGTGCAGCTTGGTGCAAACTTCTCATTGAACTAGAACCTGAAGGAAATAACTGCCTGCCAGCTACCTTTTTCAAACAAAACATTATATTAGTATACACAAACATGGATCCATACAAAACGATAATTTAATATACATTTTAGAAACTATGGTGGGGATAATGACATGTAATACAGAGAGTCCTCATGCAAACCTGCCTTTGTAAAAGAGTTCTTAGCAATTTTTTCTGGGACAAAAGGAACAAAAGTAGTTAAATTTATGTGCAGGTAACCCTATAAATGCCCAGAATGTTTGATGCAACAGAGAAATTTGGACACTAGCAACCAGGACTTGTTGTGATTGAAGAATAGGGTGAAGCTACCATGGGCTACTCCAGAGGCAAAAAGAAGACTTGAAGAATGTAGGATTTAAGTCAGGCATAGGCAAACACAAGGCAATGGAGCATACAGATGACACTGGTTTGTAAGCGAAATAAGGAAGACCTCCTGAGCAAAATGTTTTAACTTGATGTTTTCAGGGAAAAAAATAAATAATAAAAATAAAATAAATAGGTAAGGGACTTAAATTTCATAAGTATTTCATAAGTATTAAAGCAGAGGATGAGGGAGAACAAGAGATGAAAAGTTGGGGGCTATCTGATATCTGGATGAAGTATGTTGGAGTAAGGGGAAGAGGCAAAAGAGAAAGGAGTAGGAAAAGTGGTAAAAGCAAGAGTACAAAGTGTATCTCTGGACTGTGCAGGGCATGGGATACAGGACTGAGCAATTCTCTTCTGACTCGTGGACACCCTTGAAAGATTTTAAAGTTGATGGGCTACTAAAATCTTTAAACAAGGTACATCGCTATTCTAACCAATAATTCCATTGCTCTATTAACTTGTCTCACACTCCTCTCTCTCCCAGAATGCAAAAATACTAAATAGTTAATGCTCTGAATAAAACATCTCTACAGCCTACTTGTGAACTGTTTGTGTTGAAATGTGCCTTCTCACACAGTCCTTCTGACCCTAGGAACGTATAGTGCATTTGCGAGCACAGTATGATACAGTCCAGGGCAGGAGTTCAGCTACTTCTAGTTTACGCAAAGTGATGTTTCCCACTCTTCATTGCCTGGCCTCAAACGCTGTTCTAACAAGCTTTCCAGTTTTCCACACTGTTCTACCACTATTGTCTTTGAAAACAAAAACAAAGACAAAAAAATAAATGAAAACAAAAACAAAAACACAGTGACTGTAGATGTGAAGAAATCCAGCAAAGGCTAGGTAGACCACTAAAAAAGCATTTGCTCTAAAGGATCCCAAGCAAACAACACCAGCTTCTCATGTCAGAGGATGTCTTCTGTTACAGTGAGAGGAGTGCTATTTTGCTGAACAGCACAAACCAACACACCAATAGTGTTTAAAAAGAACTTCAGATGCTTTAAAATAAATTTGAATATGTTTAAAAATCCCATAAGAGTTAACAAAAAAATCTGAATATGTTTTCTCAAGTAACTATTTAAAGCATATTAGAGTTTATTTAATTGCATTGGGATTTTTCAAAGCATATCAGGGCAAAACAGTAGAGTATAGGCCCCAATATGCTAATTAATAGCTAGCTAGACCCCTGAAATAAACCTGCTACACTTCATTAATCAGACAGTAATTGAATTGGCACAGTACTTCTGTGCAAACTATTTGTAGATTGAAATACCAGTCCTGCCAACGGAGAGGGTAACTTTCTCCACACAAGTATGTTTTTGGACAATGCATTAACATTTTTTTCAGTGGGCAGTTGGCCTTTATAATTCATACTTTTCTGCATGGAAAATCTCATATTACTGAACTCAGTGAATTATTGCTCATGCTGAGACAGTCTTCTAGGTAAGTACTTTCAATGACCACAAGCTCAGCTCAGTGGAAAAGAACAAATCAGAACTGATACACTTTGCTTTGTCATCTAAAGACATCTGCCAATTAATGTTATTATATAATAGCAGTGTTGGACAGATGTTTAATTTATGACACTTATTCTTGACTATACAAAAGCTAACTACCTAGGGATTTAACTGCCAAATAGTGACTACTTTCCTCAAAGAAAAAGAAACAAGAAATTTTCTGGCAGAACCGATGAAGTGTAATTCTAGATATTCATTGTTCATAATCAGATCTGATAAAAGAGTTAACTGAACATAAAGAAAAGAGGAAAAAATTATTTCAAATGCATAGCATTTTTCTTATGAAATAGTTATTTATCCAACTTTGGAAAAGAAGCCACATATTTGTGGTATAACCTTGGGCAAATCACTTTGGTCCAAGGTGCATTTTAGGGTATCTGGCAGATGTTTAAAGTTAGCTGTCAGAGACATCTTCAACAGCTTTGAGCATTTCAACGCAAGCTTAAAGCAATGAAAATCAGACATTCCAGCCTGAAATTTCTGAAAATTTGGAGATCTGTATCTATAGCTTCCTAAACAGTGTTGCAGATTTCATGTTTTGCCATTGCTTGCTTCTCATCCCTGCAATAGAATTCTGCAGGAATGTTCACAGGCTTCAAGTCAGATTTCCTGAACTAGATCTTTAGTACTTGCCAGTTTTGAAATCCTCAGTAATATATATATATATATATAATATACATATACAGCTATACATTTGTGTGTGCGTGGATTTGTATATTTTCTTAGATATATTTTATTACTTCTTGGAGTGTGCAGCTATTTTTATTGGGGGGAGAAAAAGTGCTTCATAATTGCAAGCAAGCACACCAAGTCTGAGGTTTAAAGTAAGACTTAGAGAAATGTATAAGTAACTGAAAATGACCTTGGATAATGAAAACACTTGAACATTCTTAATTAACAATAAGCATTGCAATGCACACCAGCTAGAACGTCTATTTGTGTGTGCATGCACGCATGCACACTGCATATATTTCACAGTGCCAAACCAATAAATTCCTATGGCAAGATGCAACTAATAAGCAGCAGAGGGGGATGGGATAATTCTTAACATATAGTTGTATTAGTATATGGCCATTTAGGCAACAATAACCAATTAACATTGCGTTAAAGGGGAGAAGCAGCTGTGATAGTCACATCATTTATCAGAGGGAGTTCTGTTTCTTTGATCTAAGAAAAACAAAGAAAATTACCTAGTGTTTTTTCAACAAACATTTAAAACCGATTAGATATTTTGAACTTCCATGCCTATTGAGGGAAACACTATCCTTAGAGTTGGCTTGTTAACAAAAACTAGTGTAACACTTTGGGGAATATATTCTCCAGCTATCTTATTTCTTCTAATCATTGTCCCCTTTCACTGGAGAATTTCCTATTATTCAGCAACATATGGACTAAACATTTCTTCAGTAATCATGTCTGAACAAAGTAATCATTCCCTCATTAACCAATTATTCCTCAGAATCAAATGAAACAGACATATTTGTTAAGACAATTTCCTTTAATAAACCCTATGGAACCTTACCTAGCACATAGCCCATTCAAATGGTTTAATTCAAAGATCACAGTGCAGAGGATGAAGAGGGATTCTTGTTTTACACTCACAATAAGTGATCTCAGGAGCAAAGTTGGGGATGGAATTAATACCAGCTTAAAGAAAAAAAAAAAAAAAAAAAGTAATGTTAAAAGAGCAGTAATTACTGACTAAAAAATTAGCTTTTCATATCCTGCACTATTCCTTTGCTGTGTGCTTAAAGCTCATAGTGCAATTTTGTTAATTTTAAAGGAGTTTGAAGTATAGGCGAAAAGAACAGATACGGAAAAGTCTACCACTCTATGCAATGCTGAAACTCAACTGGAAAAAAAAAATAAATAATGAAGGCCAGGGAAAAATACTACCTTCTCTCATGATATGTGGCGATTCAGAAATCACCCAGGTAAACTATCTGGTAAGCCTTTAAAAACTTCTGCCTATTTGGATTTCTAAGTAAATTGATAAAGAAAAATCTGATCTTGAGAGCTAAAAGTAAAGTTTATCAAGTAGGTATGTGTTTACTTGTTTTATACAGTAGATTCACTACCTCTTTCTCAGATACAATTCAGTTCATTCTTTGTTAGTTTAGAAACTTCATTATAACCCCAGAAAATTAACAATGTAATTTTATCCTAGTTTCTTTCTTTCTAGTACTGAAACAGATAGTTGCAAAATGAACAATGAACTCTCTCTTTAAGATGTAGTCAGAGTTTCAACATTCTTCAATTCCTTTGTTTCTTTTTGCTGTTTTCAGACAAAAATACATCCTGAGAGTGTGTTTTAGGGATAGTCAGTTGAAAAGCCAAATTATTGATCTTTAACTTGGCTAAAACACACAGGGGCTGTAGATTGTGGACGCCATATCTTACACTGCATTTTGAGATTTTAAAGCTTGACTTCAGTATTACTACCATCAGCTATTTCTGATTTTCAGTCTTGTTTTGGAAGAGGAAAACAAGAGCAAACACTGGTGTCCTTTCATCAGTAACTTGCAACTTAATAGTACCACCCTCAGATCCCCAGTGAGCTGGAGTTTAGGTTTACTTTATATATTTTTGTTCCTCACAGCAATATCTGTGTTACCTGGAACTGTCATTTCTGCTACAATTGCCACCAAACTTTATTAGGAAAATCCCACATGCTAACAGTGTATCTACCAGAGCATCTGTGTTTCCCTATCCTCCAGCAGTTACCCCAATCCAGCAAGCTATCCATAATCTAGCTCACTGGACACAAGTAGTAGCCCATCTGGGGTAACATAAATGTCAACATGCACTGGAAAATTTGAGCTAGAAGCTGGGTAAAGTGTTGTTAGCCTGTGCTCACCTTGGTGAAACCCTGGTGTTTCTCTGTGCTTTAAGAGTCCTGAGTTACATTACATCTATATGTTATTTCACTTGCTGAAGGAAAACTTTTTGGACTATATTGCAGATTATGTATGCAGGTGACATTACTTACAAAAGAGAAGTATGTTGATTATAATTAACTCATGATTATGTCCTTATTCAAACTAAAAATTAGCTCACAGTTGGGACAGATATGCCAAAAATACCTTCAAAATTGTCAGTCATATAACCAAATGATCTGTCTTCTTATTCAGGTTATCTTTCTGGTAGAGGAAGGGTGCTGTTTTCAAAATTCTTATATTAATTTTATTTCTCTGTCTATAAATCAGAAGTCTCAACGAGTTAGTCATTCATGAATGCCAGTGAGACTGAGATCTTCATAAACTAGTGGTGACAGCTGTCATTCTGTTGGGAAACACTTTCTAAAAAGTTTTATTCTCTACCCCTTGAGTTGAGGATCTGGACACTTGAGACAGGGCTGTGGCTTTCAGTTTGTAATTTTTTGAATATTGGCATCAAATAACAGGCCAGTTGATTCACGGCTTTTGTTCCCAAGAGATTTTGAGATGAAGTCACTATAAATGAACAGCCTACACATATTTTTTTAAAACAAAACACCACTAAGAAAAAAAAAATCACTCTCATTTCTGGATTTAGTCTCAAGGTAATAAATACAACAATCAGTTCTCCTTATATTTTAGAGGAATGCTACTCACTTTATTATAGTGTTGTCTACCTGAGTTGTAGTGGTTCAGTTTCAGCCATCATTTCTTTGACAAACAAATAATAGCCTTTAAGAATCTACTCAAGGATGAAATCTGGCAAACTGCATCTGCATAAAAACAAATTTTCTCCTTTTTAAAAAACAGTAACACAAGAATGCATTTTTATTTTTCTCTACTTGATTATTATTATTATTATTATTATTATTATTATTATTATTATTTTGAAAAGAAAAAGAATAACTGAAAAAGCTTTGGGGGATTCATCTCTCTTTCCATACAATTTCTATTATTTAATATATTATGTAGGTAATAACACCTCTGCTTCTTTCTGACAAAATATGAAATTATATAAAATCTTAGTTCACGCAGATGTCTTTGTTTTACAAAGGTATTAGGTAGTAAGCAAAGACACTTTAACTCACTATATATATAATATACTTCTTATTCAAATTTGGTATCACTGTTAAAGTGTAGTACTTTTTTCCACAGTTTGTTTTTTTTCTCTTTTCCTATAAATGAAAAATTTTGGTTGTTTGCTTCCACACAAAGAAGGCAGCATGTTCACTAAAAAAAAACCACCACCAACAACAAAAAAACTAATTTTATTATTACTGTGCTACTATTTATTATTAATGTGTTACTGTTATATATGCACAAATGTTCTTTCATAATTACTGCTCCAGAATTTTTATGGCAAAACAAGATACCTAATCTTCACATCAAGCATGTTGAATAGCATATGTAAGCCCCCAGCACAAGAAAGATATTGATCTGCTAGAGTGGGTCCAGAAGAGGGCTACAAAGTTGATCAGAGGGCTGGAGCATCTCTCCTGTGAAGAAAGGCTAAGAGAGCTGGGGATGTTCAGCCTGAAGAAGAGAAAGCTCAGGGAAGACCTCATTGCAGATTTTCAATACTTAAAGGGGGCTTAAAAAAATGAAGAACAACTTTTTTTTGCTCAGGCAGACAATGACAAGAGAAGGGGGAGTGGCTTTAAACTGAAAGAGAGTAGATTTAGATTAGATGTTAGGAGGAAATTCTTCCAGATGAGGGTGGTGAAACACAAGACCAGGTTGCCCAGAGAAGCTGTGCATGCCCCATCCCTGGAAGTGTTCAAGGCCAGGTTGGATGGGACTTTTGGTAACCTGATCTAGTAGGTGACATCCCTGTCTATGTCAGGGGGGTTGGAACAAGATGATCTTTAAGGTCCCTTCCGACCTGAGCCATTCTATGATTATGAAGATATAAATATGATACCTTTAAATGTCTCAGCATACATCAGAAACTAACGTGTTGATGAGCCAGAGGTTTAAGGCTTCCTACACTCCCACATGTAGGTTGTCATAGCTTTAGAAATATATTTATGGTCTCTTTGTAGAAACTTCTGTACTTTAAGAACAGCAGAAGCTAGCCATTACAATTCTCTGGGCACTTACTATTATGTTCCAACTATGAATTTTGATTCTGTTGTCCTATGCTGCCCTATTTGGGATACTCTTCTGCTTGCCAACTAAGTGCCCCAAATGTCTGCCCCAAATGTCTTGCCCCAAATGTCTGTTACCATTTGAACAAACTGAAGCACAGGAGGTACCAGCTGAATACAAGGGGGCACTTCTTTACTGTGAGGGTGACAGAGCACTGGCACAGGTTGCCCAGAGAGGTTGTGGAGTCTCCTTCTCTGGAGATATTCAAAACCTGCCGGGATGCTGTCCTGCGCAATGTGCTCCTGGTGATCCTGCTCAGCAGAGGAGTTGGACTAGATGATCTTCAGAAATCCCTTCCAACCTCAGCCATTCTGTGATTCTGTAATTCCTACTGGTATTCTTTTCTTTCTACTTCTACAGAGTATTCAGTCTTTATTGTAAACAGACTGTGCATAATGTTACACTTTCAGTTATTGTTTTTTACGGATATCTTTCTAATTTATCTTTTAGTTAATTTTGCTTTTCAGTGATACAAAGTGCAGCTATATATATATCAATATATTATGTCATTATGATATAATATATATATATATGAGATATATATGTCATAATACCATGAACATTTAAGCACATGTTGAACTTGACAATATCAGTATGGTCAGCCCATGAGACAACAGTATCCAGTGACCAGGCCACACGAGTCTGCCGTAAATATAGGGGAACATGTGGCAAAGTCTGGGAGGCAAGCAGCAAGCAGGATTATGGTAGCAAGTTCACAGGGTGAAAAACAGTGCCAGATCCCTCACTTAGGCCCAGAAGCAGTATGCCTGCAGAGGAAGGACAATATAACTGAGCTACTAAGCCCGCTCTCATTGCAAGGCTAATTAGCTTAAGTGGTTTGCCAAGTAAATGCAATATTACTGCTTTTGGAGCTAGCTCAGTTAGATACTATTTTTGGAGGCCTCTCCATGTTAATTAAACATGTTTCACTGCATGTTGTGAACATGTCATTAGTTTCTCTTCTATTCCTAATTAATGGAGAACCTTGACCATAGCTGTGCATCATTACATTAAAACTTAATCTTTTGTCCTATAAATGGGCACATTACAGAAATTAAATAAATAGACCAGTGCACAGGAATTTATCAGTCATTTCTAAAGAAACTGAAAAGCCTCCATACCTAAAGGGCAGAAAACATCATTGACAATAACAACAAAATAAACAAACAAAAAACGCCAACTCATGAAGCTCTCTGCCCAGCAATCAAAGTCATCTTTCTGTTTCTTAAAGGAAGTCTGAAACCAGCTGCTAAGCTAGTCCAAATACCTAATGAGAATTCAGAGTAGGATGTTTTAAGGAAGAACTTATTTCAGCTTGTTTCAGGCAATTGGTTTCAGGTGATAGCATAATAACCTGTGCAGAAGCTGCTGCCAGGGGCTTCTTATGGATACAAGCACTATATTGCTGACACTTTTCCAAATAGATTTTGAATGCTTCAGCACTGGAACAGAGTTCAGCTACATAATCCACTTTTTGATGATCATATCTAGTAAAATGTATCTGCCTGGATTGTACTTACTAACAGGCTGGTGGCCAAGGTCAACACATGGTGCACCTTTTCTATTTTTGTTGTAAACAGGGATTCAGCATGCTAAGGAAGTCTAGCCTGCTCCCTTTCTACTGTTGTATCCTTATAGGGACATCACACAAAATTAAGGTGTAGATGATTTCTTTGAAATGAAGGCACTGAGACAAATTATTAATCTAATTAATAGATTACTTAGCATCTCACAAAAGGGCCAGTGTATTCCAGAGGTGGAGAAGCATCCTTCCTCCACTTCAGATTGCATTTAAGTATATTAGAGCAGATTAGCAGCAAAGGTAGGTTTGATCTAACTTGGCAGACTGTTAAACAGGATGGCTGATATATGGAGTTGCTTTTAGCATGGCATATGCAAATACACAAATCTTTTTTCCTTGCCTTACAAGTAATCTTTTTATATGGCATACAAAAGTTTATGTATACCTGGGAGAAAAAAAAATGAAGAAAATTGGGAGAAAAATTCTTTCATTGCCTGTTAGCACATTCACTAAAGAAACTGTGTGTTTTTTACCAGAAACTTTCCTTAACTGGTAGCCCTCTGCTTGGACAGATTAATTTATTGAAACAGCATCCATAGTAATTTTTCACAGAATCACAGAATCACAGAATCGTCTAGGTTGGAAGAGACCTCTAAGATCATCTAGTCCAACCTCTGCCCTAACACTAACAAGTCCTACACTAAACCACATCACTAAGGGCTACATCTAAACGTCTTTTAAAGACCTCCAGGGATGGTGACTCAACCACCACCCTGGGCAGTCCATTCCAATGCCTAACAACCCTTCAGTAAAGAAGTTCTTCCTAACATCCAACCTAAACCTCCCCTGGCGCAACTTTAGCCCATTCCCCCTCCTGTCACCAGGCACGTGGGAGAATAGACCAATCCCCACCTCTCTACAGCCTCCTTTAAGGTACCTATAGAGAGCGATGAGGTCTCCCCTGAGACTCCTCTTCTCGAGGCTAAACAACCCCAGCTCCCTCAGCCGCTCCTCGTAAGACTTGTTCTCCAGACCCCTCACCAGCTTCGTTGCCCTTCTCTGGACTCTCTTGAGCACCTCCATGTCCTTCTTGTAGCGAGGGGCCCAAAACTGAACACAGTACTCGAGGTGCAGCCTCACCAGAGCCAAGTACAGGGGGACAATCACCTCCCTAGCCCTGCTGGCCACACTGCTTCTTATGCAAGCCAGGATGCTGTTGGCCTTCTTGGCCACCTGAGCACACTGCTGGCTCATATTCAGCTGCCTATCAACCAGTACTCCCAGGGCCTTCTCTGCCAGGCAGCTTTCCAACCACTCATCTCCCAGCCTGTAGCGCTGCTTGAGGTTGTTACGCCCCAGATGCAGGACCCGGCACTTGGCCTTGTTGAACTTCATGCAGTTGATCTCAGCCCATCGGTCCAGCCTATCCAGATCCTCCTGCAGAGCCTTCCTTCCCTCGAGCAGATTGACACACGCACCTAACTTGGTGTCATCTGCAAACTTACTGAGGGTGCACTCGATCCCCTCATCCAGGTCATCGATAAAGATATTGAAGAGGACTGGCCCCAGCACTGAGCCCTGGGGGACTCCACTAGTAACCGGCCTCCAACTGGATTTGGCTCCATTCACCACAACTCTTTGGGCCCGGCCATCCAGCCAGTTTTTAACCCAACAAAGCGTACGCCAGTCCAAGCCACAAGCAGCCAGTTTCTTGAGGAGAATGTTGTGGGAAACGGTGTCAAAAGCCTTACTGAAGTCAAGGTAGATCACATCCATAGACTTCCCCTCATCCACCAAGCGCATCACTTGGTCATAGAAGGAGATCAGGTTCGTCAAGCAGGACAATTTTCACATTGTTCTTTCCTATAAGTAATTGCAGTATAGTTTTCCTCTGCTGTATTGATCCGAAACACCTTTTAATATTTGACCTAGTAGCAAAAAGCACTGCTATGAGTGACGTTCTGTCATGAAAATTTGTCTAGGTGGTATTTGTTAGAAGAGTACATAGGACCCTCACACATAGGGCTAATATTTTTATCACAATGAATGACAATGTTATATGTAAAAAGTTGTAGGGTTTTTTCCTCTTTTTTTTTTCTGTAAAGTCTGCAAATTTTGACAGAGTATGATTATCAAAGAAGTGAAAGATCCAAAATTTCCAACAGAAGAGTTAAAAAAAAAATATCAGATGACACGTAAAAATATTTATTTCAGACAGTCAAAACATTTAACTTTGTTTCCAATGTATGACTAATTTGGATAATATAGAAAAATGTATTTCTACATGGAAAGTAATTTTAAAGTTTTTTTTAAAAATGAAATTTTACATTCTGAAAATATTAAAGCAGAATGTTTCATCCTTAGTGAAATATTATTTCTTGGTTTTTTTTTTTTCTTTTTTTTCTTTTTTTCAAAATTAAACCTGCGCAACTGAAAATGTTTTAAGTTGGTTAAATAACTTTTTTTTTTTTCAATAGAAAACAAACAAACAAACAAGTATTCTGCTAGGAAAAAAAAAATCCAAATCTACTGACTGTACATTTGTATGCAGCCTTATCCTAGCTGCAACAAATGTGGTCAAGTCCTTATGTGATTCATTTAGATTGAGTTTTATATTCATTATCCTTGAATGCCCTCAGACACTACAGCCTGATACCAGTTCAGGAGAATCAAATTTCAATCACTGGAAGGTTCACAGAAAGTGAGCCTAGAAGAGGTATATACACAACAACCCATTTCTAAAAGTGAAGTGAATATTCATCTCCTTTTTGCAATGCTCATTCAACTCCATAAAATATTCACTGTTCATAAATAAATCAAAGCACCTTACAGCTACAAATACATTAACTAAGTTTAGTTTTCTGTCAGTGGGGCTAATTTTAGAGCTGTATGAAAACGATTAAAATGTTTTCACAAAAAATTTGGCTGGTAGATTTCCATTTTGTTACTGGCAATGCAACACCTGCAGAACTCACTTTTTTTTTTTTTTTCCTGCTCACTGTGTTTACAGTCTCACAACATTTTATTTTTTATTTTTGTAATATTAAATGGAAGCAATTAAGGTACTTCTTTACCTGCCTTACTTCTGGGTACTTAAAGGAAGGAAAATAAAACTGGAAGTGACTGTGTTACATTTCTAGTACTCCCCTTCTCCCTGCTCAATTTCCTCCTCCCAAGCCTGACCCAATGAACATGACTGTGAAGTCCTGACCCAGGTGTCAACACAAAGTGTTTTCTTCATACATTCCCATATGGCAATAATGTAATGCTGGCATCAAGAATCTAATCATTATTGTTCAATGGAGATATTTTGTTTAAGTCAATCCACCCAAACAACAAAATGTAGAAATAATAATTAAGGTTTTCAGTGATGGGATAATTTTAGAGCTTTGTGAAAATGAAAGCAACAAGGGAAACTATATTAATATATATATATAGGATTTTGGTCACAAGAACACAAGAAAAAGATTCATCTTCCTCTAGCATTAGCAGCAGGACTGATGGGAGAAAAAAAAAAATGCAGACACTTTCCTGGTGCACACATGGCACTACATACGCAAAACATTATGTTAGGACTGCTCTGCCATTGGATTCCCAGGGGTACTGATGTATATCTGATCCTGACAAGCTATGGAATCCTAAAGTCCTACAAGTCAGTACGATGACTCATTAAATGTGCTACCAAAAATTGTTAAATTCACACAGGAGCCTTCTTTTACAGAACTTCTAACTTGCTCCTCCACCGTCGCACGTCTCACTGCTCACAGCTGAAGTGTTACACTATCTAACTTGCAGACTTACACAGTCAGTCCCTGCACTGAAAACGCCAGAAGGAAAACAAATTCTGTACTCCATAAATCATATACACTGGTGTTGGCCAAAATGGTCTCTCCTTTTTTGTGAATCCTGTCTGAATTAGGTATGTCTGCTTTTTTCCGTTCCTATATTACTTTGCTTATCAACAATTCTATGATACACATCAAACCTGCAGTTATCATCCTCAGGTTCTACATGAGTGTATGCAGTGAATAGATTAGGGAATAGAAGGAAATCTGAAGCACATGCAACAAGCTCTCAGCTAAGTCAGTGAGAAAAAAATGAGAAAGAATATGAAGATATTAGGATGTTTCTCTAAGCCATTCTACATAGATACAGAAAATACGGGGATAAATCTTTTGTAGCAACATTAATGGGTTAACTGGCTCTACCAAGGGCAAAGGAACCTGGCAGATTTTCACCAACTGAGAACCTATGCCAAAGTTCTCAGACTTTCTGATTTTTTGTTCTGGCATGATCCTGTTTTCCTTTGGTATTTGTCTATTCCTGGCATATGTCTCCCATTCCTTTTATGAACAATAAATCAGAGAAAACATTTAATTCTTCTGAAACGTCTACCTCTCAATAAATTACCCTTCTATTCTCTTTGAGGCACTGCCGTCTCCTTTACTGACCTCCCGTTCCTTAGGCGCTTGAAAAAAGCCTTAATATATTATCTAAACTTTTCTGTGATCTTCATTTCATTTTTCACCTTTGCTTTCATCATAATTTTTTTTTGGTGAAATTCATTCTGCAGTACGTCCAGACAATGCTCATAGCTGTGTGTTTTATACCTCACATATGCCTGTGTCTCAACCCTTAATTACTTTTTCACATCTTTATTTACTCACATTGACCTTTTTTACTTCGTAGTGTATATATTGCTGGATAGGACACATAACCCTTGGACATACATTAATTTATCATCGCACATTTTCCATTTCCCTTCTGTGGCCTTTGTACAAAATTCCATTACTTTATTCCATTGGATTTCACCCAACACTTACCATATGTTTTCAAATTTTAGTCTGAATTTCAACATCTTATCAACAACCATTTAGCTTTGACTTTATTATTAATTATAAAATCTGAGTTCCAAAATGTAACCAGTTACACATACTCAGAGGCATACCCATTTTCTTTCCAAAGGTTCGTGCTGTAAGGTGGGTTGAGAGACCAGCGGGTAGACCTGTACCATTCAGACTCATGTACAGCTCTCACTTGCTGGATAACCGAGGTGTCACACTACATTATGTGTTTTTTTTTTTTTTTACCAAGTTTTCCCTTGGAAAATTTGGGAATTTGATCAACAAGTAGGGCTTATTCATAAGTAAATAATATGTTTAATTAATTAATTTCCTATTCTGTTCAGGAAAATAACATTTTATTATTAGTAGTAGTAGTAGTTACCTCCTTTTACATTTATGAAATATATGCACTGTCTCCTAAATGAAGCCAACATGTTATGTCTCTGAATTTCTGTTTAAGATATAGAGTTGAACAGTGAGCAGTCATGAGCCGGCTGGCACCACTTCTGTGTTGCTATTGAATGGATATGACCCTTTTGATTGGGCTTCCTAGTATAAGCACTCAGCAGCAGCTGATTTTAAAGGTCTTTTTCCATAAAATGTGGTGCCAGTAGACTAAATCAGATGCACAGAGTTCATGCACAAAGAGGATGCAAACACGTAAAAATATATTTACTATAAAAATGTAAATGAATGGTTATACATAATTATTTATAGTAAGGGTTTTCCACTATTGCTGACAGTGATCAAGGAACTGATCATTTATGGCAGCACTTGTACAAACTGACTGTTCAATACCTGGAAGACAGGTACTGTATTTTCCTTGGGTAGAAATGTTACGAGTAGCAGCTATCTGCTGCTTGAGTTATTAACACTGAAACAGGACAGCTGGTTTGGGACCTGGAGCACCCCTTACCTGGCAGAAAGCTTTCTTTGTGGGACAGATTGTATGTCATTCTTGCCCACAGCTGAGACAAAATCAGTTGAAAAACAGTTAAGGAATTCTAAAAATCAGCCTAAAGAGGTTTCAAATAGATCATTCAAAAGGAACTATACAGGGATGCAGGATTTATTTTGAATAACTTGCATTGCCACTGTCTATCCCTAGTCACAGAAATCAATATACTATATAAGCTTTGGTGACCTTGGTCTTTGCCTCTTTTTCCCCACATTCTAAATTTCTCAATTCTCTCAACCTGTTGCTTCATCTCAAATAGTAACATCCATTGCATGCCAGCTGTAATTTCTGATACAATAGGAAGCCATCTCTTAGTGGGGCCTCCACATGATACTTTCATGCAGAGAAGTAACACTGGATTAAATTATATGTGTAAAAACAAGCAGAGCTCTGGAAGAATTCAGCAGCGGTAGGGCTTTTGCAGAGGCAGAGGAAGTTGCAACACCCGTGTAAGATGTGACAGTTCCAGAGGCTTTGGCATGACTCCGCTCTGTCTATCTGCCACACAGATACAAATGTGCAGCACATGCTTCTCTGCAGAGCTGTTCGCCACTGTCTTGCTACAATGGATGAAGACAGTTATTGGGCAGAAAGTATCACATTATAAGACTTACTCATCAGTTACAAGGAAACTGTCTCATCGTGTGGAGTAGCTCTCATCTGTACACCTATGATAAATGTATTTAATGTACTAAGAAATTGATGTGGTCTGAAACCTCTACAATGTGCAGATCCTGAAACAGAGTTTCAAGTAGGATCTTTATTTGTGCATTTCAGTGCTTGTTAATCATATTCACTCACATTACTAGCAGGCATATGGGGAAAGTCTATACAGAAGCCAGCCAAGAGGAAGAAGCAACAAAAATAAACAGATGGGTGGACAGGGAGGAAATAATATTAAGTAGTTAAACACATAATATAGTGTCTGGAGAGAAAAATAAAAGGGCTAAGAAAAAAAAAAATCAAGCAAGAACCCTTCTTTCCTTTCTTACAACACACACTGAACAAGTGATAAAGTCTCTTGGGGAAAATTGTAAATTGTCTGTAAACAAATACAAAGATTGTAAAGATGAATATAAGGGATTGCAGCACATGCAGAGGGGTCAGACTCCATTTTCTGTTGCCCTGGGATAAATAAAAATAACTTCACTGGCTTTCAGTGATGTTCTTCTAGATTTACACTAACATAATTGAAAGCAGAATCTGGCCCAGAAAGTGGATTCTTGAATTTAACCAAAACATTATGATGAAGTGAAAAATCAGCAGAGGCTAAAATAGTGATGGATATAAACTCCAGCTGGTCATATAATGAAAGACAGATTCATGAAGATGTGACTCAAATCTGATTTTTTTTGCTACCAGTAGAGTCATACTCTTCATTATTCTCCCAGTCTTCTATTTAAAACTTTAGTCATCCAGTCATGGCAAAGAAACAATACCGTGTGAAAATTGTAAATGTAGTAAACAATTCACCAAACGAACCATCTGAACTACACAAGGAAAAATAAAGATTTTTTTTTTTTTTTCCAGTAATCAGTGGTGTGCTGGGCAACTAACTCATAAGGACACAAAAAAATCATTGCCTCTTTGATTCCTCTACCATTATTCAACCATCTCTAGTGTGAACATACTCTCAGTAGGTACAAGGTTTTACTAGCAGAAGAACAAGAAAAATCTTTAAGTCTAACTTAAGGATTTAAAATCTGTTTTCTACAGAACATATGGAAAAATACCATACTGGGGATGCTGATCTGCTGATCACTTGTAACGATAATGACAACAAAGGAAAGATGAGCTTGTTTTGCATAGGTTTAACTCCATTTCCAGTTTAACAAAATTCCCTTTTTAGCCTATTAATGAAAAGCTAACAATAATACTAGTCTCAGAGTTATGAAGAACTTTGAAACATGGGTAACCACAGGACAGAAGCATAAAAAATTCAGTATCTGGAGTGGATCCAACCTGTTTGGTATAATTTGAAATTACAGAATTTCACATTATGTTTTAAAGACATGACTTTAGTCTGGGTAGCTACAAATAAAATGAGATGTTGCCTTACTGGAAACCACTAAGCATTGCCTTCATGTATGTCAAAAAGAGGGGGGTGAGGGTGGTAGTGGGGAAAGTAAGAAAGGCATGAAGAAAAAAATGAAAAGAGTGGCATATGCATGTCTTGAAAAATACTTACAGGGCTACAAGTCAGAGCCTTCTAAGCATGGCTGTGCCCATGAAAGCGGCAAGTCTGCAGGTTTCAAAAGAGGGTAGCATTTGCTGTTGCATATAATACAGGAAAGAACAGCAATGCAGCTCCCCTGTCTACTGATCCCAAGCGGGGCAGATTTTCTGGGCTTTTGGACTCCCAAGAAATTCTGTGAACATGTGGTTCTTTTCTTTTCATTCCTGCTGCCTTCTCTCCCACTCTTAAGAAAGAGAAAACAAATAAGGACAAAATGAAATAGATGTCAGTGATTCAGTGAATCCAATGTTAATCTTTTAGGATTTAGAGAAGGCTGGGGAGATACCAGAAAATAAAAGAGCAGAAGCAAAGTCTATCTAGAACTTCTGAGCATAATCCAGCATTCACATTTTCTCAATGTGGTCTTCCTCCCTTCCTCCATACTCCCCCGAGAAATTTGGACAATCTACCCATTCACCTAAATGTTGTCATCCAGAGCACACAACTGTGTATACTGGAAATGCAATAGATTTTTTATTATTGTTGTTTTTATTAAATATAAAAAGAAGTATAAAGTAAAAGGAGGAGCTGAGAGGCTTAATTATTGTCTTTCAGAGGTGCAGAAAAGACATGGGAATTTGCATTTATGGAAAGACAATCATTTTATTTTGCTGTAGTTTATGAGGAGAATGGGGAGAGAAGTCTGTAGAAGAAAATAAAAAACATGACTGCTCGATGACTGCTTGGATGGGAATTACTTTGTGTTGCTGCTGGGAGCAAGGAAAAGATATCCAGGGGAGGAGAAAATGGCAATATTAAGCCACAGGGTCTTGCGAAGAGGGGAAACAAAGTGCAATGAAGCACAAAGTATGCTGTGCTCCTCAGGCTGTGCTGTGCTAGTGTTATGCTAACTTACTGACTTCCTCAAGCCATGAGCTAGAAATTGGGTTGAATGTTCATGAAGACTTGGGAACAGATATTTCTTTCTTGGAAGGTAGGTGCGACTACAGAGTTAGGCTGCACTTTTTTTTCTGTTACTGTTTCCAAGTTTCTGAAGTCTCAAAAATTTAAAATAATTCCACTAGCGAGTAGGTAATAAAGTTAAATGGTAGGCTAGAGAGTTTATTCCCAATTCATAATAAACCCCTCTATCCTTTAGGATTTTGAACATTTATTGTCAGTTATCTCCACCTTTCCACTAAAGACAGTGATTTATTTTTCTGCTCAGATTTGCTTAATATCTCTGTGTTAGTTGCAAAAGAGAACCTTTTGTAGACTTAGAGGCTTACAACATTACAAGCTACAAATCATCATATTTTCCGTAGCCATTCAGCACTGTACTTGGGTATATAAAAGATATATCCATAGCTTTACATTGCCTGCCATTATCCCTCAGAAAATGAGCACAAGCTCACACTAAATTCAGAAGTAGATTTAGAAATGAACATTTTTATCAATCTTCATACTATAAGATAGATTGCTTTCTGCATTGAAAGTATGTATATGAAATTTAAATTTCCTGAATTGTAGATTCCCCCAGGAGTGGCAATACCATGCTGTTTTCTCCATTTTTAGATGAGATATTGCCATACTTTATCCAAAAGGTTCACATGAACCTACTGTTTTGGAGTGAATGGTTCTTCACCCCAAAATGAGTAGAATGACTGAGAAAAAGGAATTTTATTTTCAACAACTTTTATTTGTAGATCTGAAAAGTTTCATCTATCTATCTATCTATCTATTTATTTTTTTTTTTAAGAAAAGAGTGTTGTTATCCACTACTGAGACAATTTTTATACTCTATGTTTGCGATTAACTGCCACTTGGAAGAATTATGCAGTCACATCAGTAGGAAAAATGCAGTTCCTCAATTGTGTTCAGAAAACATAGGGATAGCTTTTCTTTATTATTATTGGTCTAAAAAGCATTAGTATTGACTTACAGATGGTCACCTATGCTGGAAGCTTATGAAAGAATCTTAAATTGTGGAAAGATTATTCTAAATTTAGGGAAGCATCAACTCCCTAATGCTAAAGGTGGAGTCATGCTGCTAAACATATTAGTATTTCTTAATTCAAACACCTGTTCTACCCGAAAGATACATAAAAAAGCTCTTATTTATTGCTTGCATCTCCATTTCAGATTTAATCTCACTATAAATTCATCTCATGTTAATTTATGTGCAAACAAAGACACACACATTTTAAATATCCGAAATGCTGGAAATAAACTTATTTTTAATTTTGTGCTTGTTTTCCATTTGTCAACCAGCAAATGAAAGGACTGAATAAATCATGCACTAATTGCCAGCGGTGCTAAATTTAGTGTGAGATCTGGAATCCTTTTGATCAAAACCGCTGAATATGAAATCGTCCTCAGCTCTCTAGGCAACTTTATCCGCCTTTCTATTCTCCATCTGTCAGTCACCTGGGAATTTGTGAACTATTCCATATGTCAGGCTTGTCAATCACAATGGAATGTGGGAACTATCTGCCTACTGCATAGGAATTCTTGTTAAAAATTAATCTGCATTAAACTAGATGTTCTATATTTTGAATACCATACTATTTAGTGTTGCTAAACATTTTTACCTATAGAAAGCTAATGAGAAATTATATTTGACATGGTTATTCAGATTTGTTTTTTTTAAAGTTTTTTTTTTTATATATATACACAGACTTTTTTTCACTAGTTCTGGAAGCCTTGGAAATGTTGGCTTTATCACCTATTTCAGTTGTTTTTAGTTTCTCATTCAATTTTTCAGGGTCTGAAATTTTCAATTCTTTATCTCAGCCAAAAGGTGATTTTTATTTCTAAAGATGGAGTGAGCAAGTTTGTTGTGGCCACCTTTGACTGGATGCACTTCGGGAAAAAAGAAAAAGAAAAAGATTCTCTCCAGTTCCCTCCCATGTGTTGTGTTAGAACTTGTTGAACAATTGAACCTAGACACTTTAAAAGTGTCCCATAATCTAAATTAATGAAGATAAAACAAGGACATGGACACTTCCTTCACCAAATGAAAAGTTGCAGAAGTTTCTATTTTGTCTGAAAATATCTTAATTAAAAATTCTGTTTGCTTTCCCTGATTATTATTTTTTTTTTATAAAGATCAATTTAAATACAGATTCTGATACATTTGGGTGAGGTAGGGATGTATTTATTGAATCTTCTGCTCTTAATAAGCATTGTTGCAACGCTTCTTCAATTAAAGTTTCATTCACATCTTTTTAGGAGGAGTTATCTCCAGCCAAGTGCAAATTTCTAAAGAAAATTATAAGCATATCATGTCTTTGCAAGAAACACTCCAAAAAATTTGGATTCATGATTATCCTACTGCATTATATGCAGTTGGGTTTGGTGGGGAAGGAGCACCTCACTGGACAGCTCCAAGGGAACCTTCGGGGACTTATTTTGTTATTCCAGCTCTTCCCCTCATTGCCTTGCTTTTTGCTGGCACATTTTCCAGTTGCAGTCACCCGTTGTATTGGCTGGCAAATTCCAGAGGGCTCTGTTTGCTGACAGCTGTGGTTTCATTCACCTCAAGTTCACCTGACTTTTCATGCACACAGAGAACATGTACTTCGAGCAGTGACTCACATAGTCAACTCAAGGCCAACATGGCACCCATCTACCTTTAGCTATACCAAAAGTTAGCAGTGCTCTTATCCAAAATACTCTCGTTATAACTGATAGAAATCTTAAATTTAGTACTCTTTTTCTTTACTACTTCTTTGGCAGTAACATTACACAAACATGTCATTTTTGCTTTTAGTGTCCTCATTAAAAGAAAATATAAAGCTTATACATGTTCAAACCATGTAATAAATACACTTATTTCTGTATGACATTTAAAAGCAAGAAAATATCAAAATCAAGTTTTTCCTTTATCTTCAATATATGGAAGAAATGCTTAAAGATGATTTAAAGGATATCTGCAAGCATAACTTTTATAAATTTTTAAAAACTTATTTATTATATAAAAAAGGCAGATATGTAATGACAAATGATCTTCCTTGGGCTTCTAATACATTCCTTGATAATTCTAAGTTGGGAGCCAAAAATGATATTTTACTGCAATAAATACTAATAAAAATTGTTTCTGTTATTGTCTTCTGACCCAGTATTATTTGCTAATGTACATAAATAATGAAATTTACTTTTTAATTTAAGTTAATAATGACTTTGCTATTATGAAGTTCTGTGTTTTTCTACCTCAGACTTGAGAAAGTCTTGAACATTTAGAAGTTTGTCTGTTTCTTCCAAATCTACCAACTGGTTTAAAAAAAGCTACACTCTAGATTTACAAATTTTTCATAAAATCTATTCCATAGTCTCAGAGCCTAAGCACAGTCTTACACTATCTTCTGCACAGTTTACCTCTTCCTTTTTACTATTTATTTTTGGTCTTTAAAATATTGAATGTTTGCACAAAGAACATCACCTTCATTTTAGTCTTCTTCTGAACTTCTGAAACTTCTGAAATATAGGGACTACATAGATGTTTCTGAGAATTGTTTTAGTGCTTTGTAATTATGCCAGCAATTTGACTAAGTTCTTTCTCAGCGTTCATTACAGAGTCTGATTAGGAGAAGGTGTGTGTCATTCAAGTAAAATAGTATGTGCTCTATACATAACATGGTAACCACATGCAGTGCTGTCTGAAAGCCATGTACTACAGAAACAGCTCAAAGGCAAACTCAGTCCTCAGGAACAAGGTTTGGTTCCAAACTATCCTTCTACATTGAAAGTTAATCAATTGCTGTTATGATTTAATTTTGCCTTTTTTTTTTTTTTTTTTTTTTTTAGCGAGATTGAAACTCATGAAAGAAGTCTGCCTCTAATCCCATGACATTTTGTTACACTTTTATTACACCATTTCAGTTGGAATGTCAAGGCTTTCTGGAGAAACAGGCACATTGGGTTGCTTGGATAGAAGTCTTTTACTACAGTGACTTCTCTGAAGAAGGCTGCTAGGTTGGATAATATCTTCCCTTTCAGAGGTCAAGAATTTTTGTATTGATCAAACTGCAGCCATATCAACATTTTTTCACTTCACCTATGCACTACCTTATGGCTTGTTTTTTTTTAACCTTAAACTACGTCAGTGGATGCCTCAGACGGCTGTTTGTCCAGTTGCTTTTCAAGTGGGAATTAGCAGGAGCAGTTGGACCTTATATTGATTAACTATTTCTAGAACAGGGAAAACCAATATGAATCTGCCCTTACCTCCAAATGCCATTGATTTTAGACAGAACTGAAGGAATTAAAGCTTCATGTCAGCAGTGAATATAGATGACAAACCATCATGCACTAGGTGACTCAACATTTGACCTAAGTTTATAGCTGTCCTGAGCCTGTTGGATGGTAGAGGAAAGCACTGTCTATCTTTCTCCAGACTTCATGTGCAATTGTAGATCAGCCTTCAGGACACTTGACAGAACTTGGAGGCAGCTCATAAATAGCTCAGCCTTGCTCTCTGCGGTAAACATATTTCGAAACATAAACAGTTCTGACATAAGGATTGTTTCCCTATTTTTTTTTTCAATAAATTTTTCAACAGAAAAGTGTTTTTTTTTTTTTTTTAATCTTTCATAAGTTTACTTTCAATTGCTAAATATTTTATTTACTTCTTCAAGCAGTGGTTTGAGTTGAGGACAGTTACCCCTAGATTCTCAGGCAACTCCTTGTGCCTTGCAAAGGGAGGGATCTGCCCTTCTGTGATGTCAACTATTCCCTTGGCAACTGGCTTCTCCCCTACAGGCTGCTGTTCATGAGCGTTCTTTTCTGACATCACTACCCTTCTCTGACGTCACTGCTCTGTCCAAATGGGTCTAGCTCATGCACAAGGCAGAACAGAAGGACAGTCAATAAAATTTATTAAACATTTTATAATTAAACATATATAAAAACTAAAAAGCCAGAAATTAACAAAAGTATTCCACAATTTTTAATCTGATGTCAACTTGATATATACATTTATAAATGCATATGTTATTATAAATATTTACATTTGTGTATCTATACAAATATATAAATATACATGTGCATACACTCACAGGTCTTTTCTACTTCAATTGCAATATATGTGTTATGGTAACACTTTTTCCATTTTTCATTCAAAATGTGCCTTGAATTAGTACATTAGAATGGGTAAGAGGATGGATATTCAGGGAAATTGACCTATATAAAGCTGAGCAGAGGAAGGTGTCCTCCCTTCCTAAGAATGCTCTGTAGTCCCGTGACAGTGCCAAAATTTTCTAGCAGAATAGCATGAGCTGCAATGGAAGTAAAGAAGAGAGCAACCAGTTGCAGAAACTTCTTCCCTCAGAGTGTTATACCTGATCCTGAGCACAGCATAGTTTCATCTTCATACCTATTGTAAAAACATGTTGTTGAGAAATGATTTTTAATGATGAGAAAGAAATACACTTTACTGTATCCAGAGACACTACAAGTTCAAAATCTATTTAGAAAAGGTGTGAGGAAAAGAGAGATGCTTATATGGGCTATCCATGTTTAAGCAAAGGGTTGTTACTCTTGTTCCTTACAGTTAAACATCTATGATGGTTGTATTGCCTTATCCGTTTGCTTCAAGTATAGCAAACTATCCATGAAACTATTGACTTACCATGCATTAAGAGAAAAACAAATCCATGACAGTACAGCTGTCAATATATTTCCTTAGATTTTGATTAACCAAAGCAATTAACAATATTTTAAAAAGCGAAAAAATTAACTACCTCTAAAAATGCCTTAATAGAAAGATCACACATTTTCCAAACTTTATATTCAAGAATACAATGTACTTCATATGAACTTCTTTATTTTGATTATTCAGAATACATCAGAGTACATATTCTTTCTGCACTTGGAAATTACACGTTATCTGTATTGGAGCCACAGAAGCTACACAGGTATTTTTAAAGAACATTGGGATGCTAAAGGAAACAGTTAACAATTCATGAAGTACTGAACCTCCTTCTTTCTTCCTTGCCTTTTTTTTTCTTTTCTTTTCCTCTGTTTGTGGGGGGGGGGGGGGGGGGGGGGGAGGGGTGCTGTTTGTTTGTCTCTTTGTTGTTGTTTTTTATCCTTGCTTTAGGATATTAGGACAACTACAAATAATAATAAAAACCTTCCCCCAACCATGAAATATAACTAATTGACTGTATTTCTTTCTGATTTGCAATCTCACTGTTTACTCTTTTATAACGTAATCACAAGTGAAATTCAGCATTAAACAAACAGCCATCACATTTCTTATGAATTTTACCTGAGACGTGAACATGCACAGACACACCATATACTCACACCAAGTGGTAAAAATAAAAATAAAATAAACAAACAAAACAACAACAAAACTATAGCCTAACAGTGCAGCGGTGACCGTGAAAATGTAAAACTGAATATAAGGCTCAATCATGATTAGTCTTATTTTAATTTTCACTGTGTACTCAAAAGTACAGAAACATTAAATTTTTTAAACAATCTTTTTCCCCCTTTGTTTAGTGCCTAAAGATGACTTAAGACTTGCGATTTTACCTAGCATAAATTCCTTCCTACTTCTTTCCCTAATTTTCATCAATGAGTAAGTGTCACTTCAGCTTCTGTCTGAGTAGAACTGATTGGCAACCAGGACAGAAGGGTCTCTCCTGGAGACCACATGAACATACACTTCAATGTGAAAGTTCAGCAGCAAAACTGCTATGAGACGTCTTCAACTGAAAATGAGTAGATGCATAGCCTGCTTCCTCCCCTGCTTTTACCTTCCACTTAAGACTGCAGATTGTACCCTTACTGCTCCAGCCCAATACAGAGATGGTCCTTGGTGACAAAGCAAAAAAAAAAAAAAAAAAAAAAAAAAAGGTTAAAGAAACAGTTTTGAGCAACTCTTGCCTTCTCCAGTTATAAGAGATGGACTCTGGCTCACATTACATCATTTGTAAGATGCAGCTTTTCATTTGCAAACAAACTTTGAACACTGTGCTTTACTGTCTGTGAAATATCCAGACTTGAATCTGACTTATAGCTCCTCTATTTATTTATTTATTTACGTGATAGGGGGGCAGGTTATCTTGTCTTTTTTAAAAACACTGGAAGAACACCAAAGCAATACTTTGAAAAATGTTACAATGTATAAATAGCACCGCTGAGAGCAGAACACAGGCTTTGTTGTGTTATCACACAGCAGATCCAACAATATACTACAGATCCATATTGTCAACTGAAAGGGAAAAGAAAAACAGTTCAACAAGAATGTTTCTTAGGAAAACTACCCAATTTACTTGTGTGTGTCTCAAGGCCAAAGCATCTTATCTTTGCACAAATCATTCTTCTGTAGTGAGTAACAGCAATACTTTTTCAAGTGATTTTCTGTTGTGTGTCATAACAGGCTTTCTATTGGTGTTGCCTCTGCCATGATTTTAAACTAGAAAGGAGCATAAACGTTTATTCTGAGGTGTGTGTGGAAACTGTTATACCAGATATGTTATCAGTATAAAGCTCACAGAACCTGAACAATTAGGTGTTCTGTGTATTACCAATAATAGCTTTAATCCTTTTGCAATATTCTGCAAGGATGACACTTTTATGCACTGTGGGTTTTGGGGACTTTTAAGCTTATTTTTTCAGCTTGAGACCGAATCTTCTGTCTTCAGCATAAGAAATTTATTCAACCAACAATGATTACTTTTTATTGTGTAACTACTACTTGGTTACTCTAGATGATGCACAGACATTGGCTCAAATATACAAGACCAATTAAAACAGGAACACTAGAAAGAAAACATAATAATACTTTCCTCAGTTTATTAGTTACGACAAATGACTTACAACAAACCAAAAAGCCTCTAACAGATTCTGAGATGGATGCATTGCTTCTGTACTGTAGATAATTAAGTGTTTTGGTGGGAATTTGTTCATAGGACTGATATACAATTAGACAAATTTGTTCACATATCAAGTTTCATTGAAGTCTGTAAGAGCCTTCTATGCTTGGCAATGGGTCCTGATCCTAGATGCTTTTATGCCTGATTAATTGTCAATATTAGGCAGGAGTTTGCTCATTAGCTCCTAGCAGGGCACATCTCAAATTGCAGTGAGCTCCATTTAGAGATTATATGCTAACTGTTAATAAACTGTATGATTTTGTTTTGTTTTGTTTTGTTTCGTTTTGGTATGTGTGTATGTGAATCTCAGTTATCTGACTATATACATATACACATGCATACATATGTTATGCATGCATATATATACATACATACACATACATATATGTACACACATATCAGTCAGCTCCCTGGAAGAATGGAATAAATAAAAATTATTTCCCTGTATACAAGTTGTGGCTGCTAGTGCCGCTAACTTATTCAGGGCTCCCTAGTGAATAAAAACATCCCAACATAAATTTACTGTGTATTATTCATGCTACATTTTAAGTTTTCAATCTGTCATGTCAACTGCTTTAAATCATATCTAAACCGATGTGCTAAACAGACGTCACTTTTAAAGAAAAGGAAGTAAATTAAAGAACATCTTGCTGTACAACAGACGTTTGTTTTGTATATTCATTTTCCAAGAATTTCATTTCTTGATCAAGAGCAATAGAAGGTTGACAGAAAAGCAACAGATAATGCAAACTATTTTTTTCAGATCGATTTTGCCTACTAACCAGTAACACTATTGTGTTCAACAATTCAGCCTCAGTGATAAAATTCTTCTATTCCCAGATCATGAAGTACTTATCATGTCTAAAATTTAAATATCCTTTATTGACATAGTTGCTTGTGCTCCTAGATTTTGAAACCTCTCCTGACAGCTGTAGGTGAAGTTTGTGTGACATTATTAATAAAAGTCTTTGGCCAACAAACCCATAGGAATCAACTGCACATTGCAGAAGTGAATCAGTAAATTTTGCACCACAAAAGATTTTATGTAGGCTGAACACTGAAGAGTGAAACACTGTAATAGTAAAACCAAACAAAACAAACGTTACCTTTTTCAGTCTCACGTATGTGAGGGAACACAGGTATTAAAGTAGCAGTAAGATCTACTCTTTATGAGAAGTAAACTAAAGCATTGACGTAGCTGCTATCATTCTTCAATGGGACAATGCTGCCTCCACATTCTCTGATGCTGTAACTACATTTTAGAGATGACAATGAGACTTGCATCATGAGGTCTTCTGTTAAGAGTAAAGAGTTGGGGCTCAAAATGCCTAAACATGAGAAGGCATCATTTTTCTTTTCTTTTCTTTTCTTTTCTTTTCTTTTCTTTTCTTTTCTTTTCTTTTCTTTTCTTTTCTTTTCTTTTCTTTTCTTTTCTTTTCTTTTCTTTTCTTTTCTTTTCTTTTCTTTTCTTTTCTTTTCTTTTCTTTTCTTTTCTTTTCTTTTCTTTTCTTTTCTTTTCTTTTCTTTTCTTTTCTTTTCTTTTCTTTTCTTTTCTTTTCTTTTCTTTTCTTTTCTTTTCTTTTTTCTTTCTTTTTCTCCCCAAGAAATTTCATTAAGAAGCAAAGATTATAAAGTTGTACGAATAAAATACTTAATCCCTGGACTAACCAGTAAGAAATACAAAAATATGAATATAAATAGTTATTCAGATCTCTGTTGAGAAGAACAGGAAAAGATAAAAGCAAATGTAAGGAAATGGCCTTTCAAATGTCCAGAACACATGCAAATTTGCTTTGATTTATTTTTACAGGATTAGTCAAATGATGTCTTCTACTATTACAAACAATAGGGCATTGACTCACTTTTCGGTAACTTCAGTTTAAAACAAAAACAAACAAAAAACCACACTATATTTGTGAGTATGAACAGTTAGTTGCACAGCTCAAAGTCTATAAATAGTTCTCCTATGCTAACACAAGATTTAGTATGATTAGAATATGGATATACCAGAAAGGGGCTAATAAAGTGTTACTCAGACATCTTCTTAACAAGCAACTGTGTCAGGATTGACTCAGGTTGGGCTCATCTAAAAGCTATTAACTTTTCTTAATCCATAAATATTTGTTGTACTTGAGACTTAAACTTCTGCAGCTCCTACCAAATTTAAGGAATATATTTGTGTGTAATAGAAATGTAAGTTGGGTTTTGATTTTACAGCCAAAAACTTTTCTGCTCTTCTTCAAACAACAGAAGAAGGAATTTTGGTGATGATCATTGAAAACATGCCTGGGTGGGAGACTAACAAGTCTTCACTGGCTTGTTTCTCCCATCCTTCCACACTAAGAACTGATCAGTCAGTGTACGATTTTGATACTAACAGCAACAGATCAGTTCACATCTTTGGAGAAGCTGGCTACAGAATGGTGGAAGTCTAATAAACAACTTTGTAGACCATGAAGAATCTGGAACCTAAGAGACTGCTAAAACCTTAAATAATGTTTAATGGAAAAATTAAGACAAAGCTGTGACTAACACACTTTTGGGACAGGTGGCACTTGCCCCACCAATTACATTAAATAATATTCTCAATCATAACTGTGTTACTATATGTCCAAGTACAACACTATTAGCAATTGATCTCCTCTGAGAAAGTGTTTGTGAAGAAAATGGACAAATTATTGGAAAATACTTTCTTCTTCTTGGGAATTGATTTTGTAAATTATAAAGTCTTTTCCTTCATAATATCAAAACAGAGTTCCTATGTTCAACCACAATGTGACATCTGAGCCTGGAAAGCATGAATACCTCTTTACCCATGTTAGATTTAAAAGTTAAAAAAAAAAAAAAAAAGCGCAGTATTTTGATGACTAAAATAACTTTAAACCTACAGCCTCTCCATCCTACAAGTTGGGACATGTGAAGGTTAGGGCATATAGTTTTTGATGGTTTACAGAAGGCATTTTGAAAGTTATTATATTTATAAAGATGTTCTGGACATTTTCTAGAGTCTGGAAAATTTAAGGAGTTTCAAACTATGCAGTAAAATATATCTTTGTCTTCAACAGACTAACAGACTGTTTCAGTAATTTTGTATTTCTGTAACATTTCATAAACCTCATTTGGCAATATTCATTGTTCTCTTTAAAACTTTTTATTTATATTATTTCATTTCTATTTTATTTTTTTATTTCATTTCATTTCATTTCATTTTTTAATTTAATTTTATTTATTTATTTATTTTGAGTGTCACAGTAAAGATAATGGATAATACATGGCAATATTTGTTGGAAACAGAGATTAGATTTTAGTTGGTTCTTACCTTTGCTCCCACATTGTGCTACTGATTCGCTTTTGTACAGACAACTGCAACAAGATTGCTGAATAGAAACAATAATTACAAAAGCAAGTAGATGTTCATCATTATAAAATAAATTGTACTTTTTAAAACTTGCTTAGCAGAGAGAATAGCATGGTTCACTTCCACATGGAGAAGCTTTCCACTTCCTAATCACTGACACACTTTCACAGTTCGTGGTTTGCTATGAAACAGAATATGTCTCTGGATTAAAAGAGCCATCACCAGCAATCCCCAAAGTAAATTATTTATTTATTGTGTTAGGCCTGTTTCAGAACAAAAACTTTCATGGTGACGTACCTGCACTCAGTTTCCCAGTTCTAGGGCTGTAAAACCAGACCATGTATGCCAGTATAGTCATTACATGATGGTTATTACAACATAAGGAAAAAGACAGAAGTATTCTCACAGATTCTTCAGGCAAAGAATAAAGACTTGAGAAAGACAAAACATTAACCCTAAACCTGAGGCAGCTTCAAAAAGCCTTTGGAGAAAAGAAGGATAAGTTCAAAAAGAGGATGTGTTCTCTCCATCTTGGCTGGTGGTAAAATAAGCCTAAGAGCCTAAGTGCAACTTTTTGCATGATCAACACTGAAGGATACTTAAAAAAAATAAAAATAAAATAAAATAAAATGACAAGGGTCAAGACCAGCTGGGTCTTTCATCTTCATCCCTGATCTTGCCCATTGATTTGTCAACTTGAAATACCTATTTCAGGATAATGTTTGGTCCCCTAGAGGCATAAATGATTTTAAGATGTGAAGGTTGCTGCTCCTCACCTTTCCTTTAGGGAAAAAAAAAAAAAAAGTGAAAGGTTCTTGAATCAGATTACTTGTTGACAGTGAATATGATATTTGGATTACAAGCACATCAGAGAAAAACATCAGTGAGTTTTGCCTTAAGAAATGTGGAAGAGAAATACGTAACCGTACAGCATTGGTGTGTATAGAGTGAAGCACTGTACTTAGTTGAAGTAGGCTGGTATTTCATAGCAAACATCAACAGTCACTAACTGCAGCATATGCCCTGATTCATCCAGATGTACATGTTCAACTAGTATGCAGGATTTTGAACTGGAAAACTTTCCCATTTAAAATACATGTATGAATCTAACTTCACTCCAAAGAGAGAGAAAGAAACACAAACTGAAAAAGAAATGGACAAATTTGGATACAGCAAGCATGAGTTTCTTCCCCCTTCCAAATAGACACCCTTTTCTGGTGTGGTTCAGCACCAAGAGAATAGGTTAGTGTCCATGTCCTCTGCCAGCCATGTAGAAGACTGAAGGGTCCCAATGAAAGATCATTGTTAATGAGTGCTTTTTGCTTAAAGAAGCTTATTGATTATTGCTGAATGTTCCTAATGAGCCATGTTTCCAGAATGCTTGAGTACAGCACAAAGAGCAGATCATCTTTAAGATATCTAAAATTTAAGTAACCTTTATTATATAAAGAATACCAATCTATTCTGTCCATTTAGGTGATTAAGAAGGATTAGCTGCTATTATCAGGGAACCATGATGAGAAATTAGAACGTTTCTCAAAACTACAAGATATCAGAAGAAAGAATAAGAAGAGAAACAGTTGTTGAAGTTAATTCTGGTATTGAGTTTATCAAAATGCTCAGCCAGTTATGACAAAATTCATGCTCAGGACTGCAGACACTGTGTTTCATGTCAAGAGGAATCTACACAGAACAGCCTTACAAAACTCTTTGCAAATTATAGTTGTCTAACTATTACATGTTATCATTTTCCTTTTCCTTTTCCCTTTCCTTTTCCCTTTCCCTTTTCCCTTTCTCTTTTCTTTTCTGTTCAGTAACTTTTCTGTTAGGTTCAAATATTGTCATAAATGGTGGGCAGAAAAAACTTTTTTTTTTTCTATAGAAAAAATCAACAATATTTAGATTGGGAAAGATTAGGCAGGGACTGATATAGATTAATGCTAGCAAAAAAAAAAAAGTTAAACTACTCTTTCCTATTGTATATGGAAATTGAAACTAAAATCAGGACAAAAATTTACTTATAGGAGGGGAGGGAATTTAGACCAAGTCAGATGGGAAAAACAAACAAAAAAACAAACAAACAACCCTTGTAGTCTAGTTTAAATAAAATTTCATCTACGACATCATTAGAAACACATATGAAAACATTTTCATGATTTATTAACTTTCACATGGCAATAGCTGCTCATTCAAACACACATTGCATAATCAAAATACCCAGAGTACCTTTTTATTTCAGTTTCCAAAATTCATTTACTTTGATCCTCAATTATTTTTCCACTTCTCAAGTTGTACATAAGGATGAGTTTACACTGTTCCCTTGTAGGATTTTAAGTCTGGATTGCCTCAATTTCTAGGAAGAAGGTTAATGAGTGAGAAAAGAGAAACTGAACTAAGTCATAATGATAACTAAAAAAGAAATATTCTTCCAAAATCTAAACCCCATCTAAAATGTTTTAATTTCTTTTACATTTTGATCTGTGCCACAAGTTGTATTTTTGCTCTTGGAAAGTTCTTTTTAAGCTAAAGTGGAAGACAAAAGTATGTGATAAGTTTTAAAAATAAAACAAGGAAGACCTAGAAATCTACTAAGAAAATTATTTGTTTGTGGTTTTGCTTGTAGTATGAAGTCAACCATTCCCATTACATTTGCCAAACTGCTCCTAAGCATTCATCCATACAAACAGTCTTCCCCTAGTGTAAATTGCAAAGTAAAAGTGCACAGTAATAATACTCAGGCGTATTTCATGAACTCCAAACACATTACACATGAACTCTAAATGCACAATCACTCCCTTGATTTCTCCTGTTTCTTCAATCTTATTCTAGTTTGCCCTGAAGTAGAACAAAACTACTTTTTTTTTTCTCTTATTTTCTTGTGATTCACTGTCTACTTTGACTAGAAAATACTTCTCAATGAAGAACTATCCTTTGCAGTTTTTCCATTGTTCAGTTGTGCAAAATACATAATTTTCTGAAGTTTACACTCATATCCTAGATGTACTTGAACTGTCCCAATATATCTGCATAGACAGAGAAAATTAATTTTTTATGGTCAAAAGTTTTTTTTTTTTTCTCTCTGGAATTGCACTAGGAAGCTGAATGTACTTTATGTTTTACTTTGAAAGTATGAAACCAGGAGAGATGTAAGCAGAATAACACTTACAAAAAAAATAAGGAGAGACAAAAGTAAACCAATCTGCATTAGCTCCTGACCTGTCCTTTGATTTAATTTTTATATAGAGGCAGAAAGAGTATCTATCCATTTTAAGAATTTCCTGATGCAGAATGAATATAGAAAATTCTCAAATATCTGTAGCAATGCAGAAAATCCTGCATGCAAATTCCAGAGACTGATTTACATTCAATAGATTCCCTTTCTTCTATTTTCTTCCTAAATTTCATTTTTCCTTTTTTTTTTCCTTTTTTTCTCTACAGCTTCTTCCACAATTAAACTTTCTTTCATCTCTTTGTGTGAAAAAAAATAAAGAAAAAAAATTTGTCACCTGAGGTAAACTGGCCCATTAACGAAAACTCCTACCATGGGTAAATGCAACATTTCCCCGGGGAGACCATTAAGAGGACCCTGGCTCTGTGAATCAAACTTGGGATCAACTTGGGCACTCTATTTCTCTTGTTGTAGTGGGCTCTATCAACAGAGATGCTGTGGTGTCCTGATGAGGGCACAAGTTGCTGTTTTTACGTGTCTATTTCCTTGTGCAGCCCAGACATGATGGGAATTGCATGGAGGCTGCTGCCCCAGTTCCAGATATTGTGGCTAAACAAGCACTCTTAAGTTACTCAATCACTTGATCATGCTGACTAACAGAAGGGGCAAGGAGTAGCTGTTAAAAGAAGGAGATCAAAAACATGTTTTGACACACTCATACAAAAGGTGTTAAGTTTTAAATATGGTGGATTGTATCCTAAAGTTCTTCCAACATATAGACCATGTTTCCATCATTGGCAGTATCTTATCTCAATCCCATCTACATCAAATCCCTCAGGCAGCCTAATAGTTTTCATGAAGAATAATGTTTCAGAAAGATATTTAATATGCTTAATTTATCAATTAGTAGATCTTTTATTTAAGAAGCAAACATAAATAAGAAAACCTATATGCTAATTTGCATGGAAAACCATGGATGTTCCAGAAGGAGAAGAACTCTACTGAAGTTCAAGGGCCACAGAACAGTGTAGCAACATCTGTTTTAGGATCTGATGAGAAGATGTGCAACTACGCAGTGGTGGCTCCTCTCTTTCAACCTAATTCAGATTAGTAATAACCATTTATCACTACCATAAAGCAGCTTATTGTAGACTATGAAACAATTTGGTGTTTGTTTGTTTGTTTTTTTTTCCCCACACTGGAGAGGCCACATAGCTCAGCACTCCAGCCTTGCTATGAAGGCTAGGTGCCAGGGAAAGCTACAAAGACTATAGGTTTGCTTTTTCAAAGTCATTGTTCAGGCTCATTAACTAGGAAATTTAGGACATGATATGCACATGCTTATCTTCCAAAGGACTTTGGTGTCAAGGCATACTGGTCTCTGACCTTTCACAATTTATAAATTAACTGTTTTTTGCATTTCTTCTTTCTTTTTCTCTTGACCTTTAAGGTTCTTTTAGGTTATGCAGGGAATGCAAGGGTCTAGTCTGAAGAAGTCAATAGCAGTAGAAATCAGACAAAAGTAATGAAGCTCTGTGGTGGGGCTAGTATACCAACGGAGAAAGGAAGCCATTCAAACTTTAAGGAAATTTTGATATTTTTTTTCAGGCTAAAGGAGAAAAAGGTTTTTTTTTTTTTTTCTTCTTTGTGTTTAGAAATTTATCTGAGCCTCAAATTCAGTGAAAAATCAGTAGTTATATAGAGTTTATGGCCCCAACTTCCTTAAAAATATCCAAGAAAACTACAATAATCACTGCACTTTCTGACTCTGTTTAAGTTTTTGTTTTGTTTTGTTTTAAGATCAGGAATGAAATTTTGGAAGAATCCTTTTTCCTCTGCAATGTTAGCTTTCCTGAATGTTTTTTGAATGTTGTATGATTAGGGATAGAGAAGCTCTACAGGGATATTGTATGTTATATGACAGGTTATGTTATATGACAAGGTTACAATAAACCGTCTTATTTTCTCCATATCAAATAAACGTGATTATTGCATAAAATTGATCTTAGGACACTTTCAATGACTGATCAGTACATCCTCTTAGGATTTCAAAAGAGCTTCAAAAAATGAGAGGGCTGTTCAGAGCCCCCAAATTATGTTTTATTTTTAAATCTAACTTATTTTCCACCTGCATTCTTCTATGTCTGTCACTGTTCAAACATCTTATTTAGAGAGTTAAGAAAATGATAGCTTATGTAGTTAGTCCTGTGTGTCATTTTGCTTTCCTGTCATGGATTATTTTATTGTGTACCTCACCTACTTTCAGGCAAACTTTGCTACAGTTCACACAGTGCTAACAGCAGATTTCTGCAAAGGCATTTTTGATACCTCTTCACACAAATGAATAAGTATTAATTTCATGCTCCTTTTTAGAATTTAATGATGTTACTCTTGCATGTCAGTTTTAATTTAGAATTCACCTTATGCGTATATAGAAATATTTTGTGAGCTTGAGACCAAATTCTCTTCTTATCTGTAAAAATGAAAAGAAACATTGAAGGAAACAAAACAGTTCTTACTGACAAAGAATTTCTGAAATAAGGCTGCAGCTTTGTGTATTGACTTTTAGTTGTGAACAATAGTAAATGTAAGATAATTCAGCCTTTACAACCAGTACAGAAAGCTGAATCTGTCTCATTTTCAGCATTAGGCAATACATGAAACCCACCTGGGGATCCTGGGAAAGCCCATTCAACACACACTTTCAACTTCATTTTGTTTTTCTCCTCCCACTACCCAGCCTACATGAACCCTGAAGGACATACAATCCTTCTCGTTTTCCCACCTGTAACGAAGTATATCAGAGCAAAAGCCCAGTTAGAAGAACTCAGTTCCTAATGCTCTCTTAACCCATTACAGCTGCATCAGTCACATAAATTGGGTGTACGCTCTGTATTTCTTCACTGTAAACAAGCTCCACCTTTGGAGGTTACTTTTAAAGCTACATTCTGTTTCCATCAGCACACTAGGTTGAACAGATCTAGTTAAACACAAAGTAGGCAAAAATAAAATGTGTGAACCTATGCCTTGAGAAAAAAAGACACCCTGTCTTTTGCAAAGATTCCACAGAATGAGCATTTTTGACAATATTTATATACTCTGGGTTTTCAACTCTACCTCGGACCTCCAGCGTACAACGATTCTACACATACACACCCACACTGTACACACATTGGCATATGGTATTTACAGTACACCTTCCATATTATCATATAACTTTCTTATTTCCCACTATAAAACATGAAGAAAATTTATGCTGCGTTGCATACAGTATGCTGTGTTCAAGTGAACTTTACTAAATACAAAGTTTCAAGATCAGGTCTGTGCGAATCATTAACTTTTCAAAAGGCACCAGTTCCCTTCTGTCACTAATGACATGCGTAACAGTTTAATGTAATGCTACTTTTAATTATCAGAGCCCTTTCTTTTAAATATCAAATTTCTCTCTCTAAATTGTCCTGAGTTCTCTTTACAGTCTCATCTGTCACTGTAAATGTCATCACTTTATTCCTCCTTTGGATGCAGTGACAGGCCCACTCTTATCCCCAGCTTTATCTCTTTTTCTACCCTTTATTGTACTACAAAGATCCCTTTTTCATAGTTTACAGCTGTATCCGCTTTCCACACGTGGCAAATGATTGCCTTGGTAAAGGTATTTTCTGTTTCAATCTTGCATTTTCCCAAGGGAGAACAAAAGGGACGAGCTTTCTGGAGTTGGTTTCACTGAGAAAATTGTTTAGAATTGCCTCATTCCTCAACAGATTAACGAATGCATACAATCCCGGCTTAAGTGCTATTGTACAGCACAATTTGTCCATTATACTTTGTCCTTTCCATTTAGAAAACCCCCTCACCAATTAAAGTAATACAGCCTTCCAATACCTGCTCCCAATTAAATCTGAGCTGTATTACCTGCCTTGATGCAGCTGGTCACAGATTCCTACCACTTACTAGCATTCATTAGCCCTATTCATTATAAAGGGGCTGGTGGCAGGAATTCAAGCTACTGGCTTTATTCAGGGGCCATCAAAATTATCAGCTTTCAGCACAAGGCCCCAGTAAGAACAGGATTAAGTGAAGGGAGAGGGAATTCATACAGTAGCAAAATGTCATTGTTTCTACTTTGCTCGTGTCTCTTCTAGCCCAGTGCATCAGGAGCATCCTGTGGGCGTACAAAAGAAGACAGCTGGGCACAATGGGAGAAAAGCCTTTTCCTCATTTGCTTTCAGCATAGCTCTTAATTTTGTTTTCTTGTGCCTCTTGCCCCCCAGCCTCTTTGCCCCAAAAGGTGGACTATTGTCTGATCTGAAGCCTATTTACAGATGTGATCATTAACCTCTTAAGGTCTGTTGCTGCAGACTAGCTCAGTGTGATTTAAAAACTTTTTCACTTCTTGAGATGAAAAAAACTTTTTTTTTTCCCCGTCTACATGACAAATATTGAATTGCTGAGCTTTCACTATACAGTGCATTGTATGGGTTCTTCATGCATGCATGTGGTCACAAAATACTCTGCTAGGTGATAGTGTGCAACATAGCCTGTTGAGTAACAGGAAAAATCATAAGAATCATCTAGTTTGCAAAAGGCCTTGAAGATCACCAAGTCCAACCATCAGCCTGACTTACCAAGTCCCATCACTAAACAATGTCCCTTAGTACCACATCCACTCATCTCTTAAATACCTCCAGGGATGGGGATTCCACTGCTTCCCTGGACAGCTTGTTCTAGGGCTCAACCACCCTCTCTGTTGAAGAAATTCTTCCTAATATCCAATCTAAACCACTTCTAGTGCAACTTGAGACTGTTAAATCATTTGATTCTCTGAAACATTTTGAATGTCATGGTCCATTTTGTAATCGGGGCTTCCAGGATCTACTGGACAGTGGAGGTGGTAGGAGAGGCAGTTACACTGTAAGATCTGGGGCTGCCAGTAGCAAAGGAATGAAGACTTTGGTCATGGAATTACTGTCACCTGGCTATCAGAGGTGGCAGAGAACTGCCAGAATGGTGTTGTGCTCCAGCTCTTCCTGCTCCCAAGAAGCCTGTGGCCATGTTGTGGCTCACTGCTGGAGGTTTCTAAGGATGGTGTAAGCAGGAACATTAAAAGGTCATGAGAAGAAATATTATTCCTTGTGAGTGTAGTAAATGGAGAGGCATGCAATACTCAATTTAGGCAATTTTGGGATCAATTTTAAACTAATTCTCTACTGCAAACACTCATCTCTTTTCAAGGATCAGCAACATATGCATATCCATAGCATTTTTTAAGGTGATAGAGGATGTATATTAGTGTTTTCCTCTCAATTAACTTCTAGGCAATTTTCCCAGCTAAATACATAACATCATTGGCAACATGCCAACCAAAACCTTAAGACCCAACACTAAATTCTGTACTTATACAGGCAGCTTAGATTTTCATGCGGTGAACTGGAAGAATGCCAGTAACTCCCACCATAAACCTAGCAGTAGGAACACTATATATATTTTTTATCAAGAAACTGTACTTTACTTTTCCAAGACCACTTGAAAACTGCACCATTTTAAATGTTCCTTTAGCACAAAATAAAAGAAAGATTTAACCTACTATTAAATTAACCCAATTAGCCATTTATTTCATGTAACCTTACACTTCTGACGGCATTAAATCAAACACACCAACATGTGGATTTTTTTCTTCCTAAGTTATGGTAATTACACACTGCATGCTAGACAATAAATTTCTCACTAGCCTTTTGCCCTATTCTTTCTCTCTGGAAGAAGATTATTAGTACAGAAATGTTTCGAGATTTCTCTAGTATACCTCCTATAATGTATTGAAACAAGACAGAATATTTATGCACTTAAGAAAAATAAAAATAGAATAATGAAAAAAAATGGAAAAAGAAAAAAAAAGATAAATAAATAAAAGAGGGTAAAATATATCCAAAGTACTGGCCTCCAGGTATGAAAATAAACTGAAGTACTGGTGAGAATACACTTTATTACCTAGCCCTGTCATTTGATACAAATCACATACCAGAAGAGGCCACTGTCTGCTGGATGCAACAACTTTTTCTTTCCTTTTTCTTTTTTTTTTTTTTTTTTTAACTTGAACCCAGTTCGAGTAAAACTTGGCAGTAATTCAGAATCAGAATCCCCAGATCCAGCTCTGATATATCCATGAAGCTGGGTGTTTCCTTGGTGCCCTAGCCCTCCCTTCCTCTCCTGACAATGTTTTTTGTAACTGTACTCACTCCACCATTACTTTGTGCCTGCCAGCAGGCCCCTTTTCTTTTTTTTTTCTGTTGTCATTTTGCCCCATTTTCAGACCTGCAGTGATGTGGGTTTACCTCAGAACAGCTGATGGTGCTCCAGGACTGCAGCCACTCCACCTCACCCATCCCATCCCTACACCACCTCACCCACCACTCCCACCCCATCCCATCCATCCCATCCCATCCTGGAAGCTCCTGCTGGCAGCACCCCACGTAGTACGCAAGAGGGAGCAGCAGCAGGTCCTCCACCACTGAGCATCATCATCACCACACGCTGTGCATGCACACAGCCCTGGCAGGAACACTGTCAGTAGCATATTGGATATCCTCATGAAGCAGAGACAGTGTCTTCCTTGGTTCTGTTCAGCTATCTTCCACGGGGCTTACTTTCAAGGATAGCTTTGACTTCTGACCTTGCTGCAGATGGTGTAACTGTTGCTTTGGCAGGCCGCCATTCACTTCCGGTTTTGAGTCGCATATTCCCTTGCCTTTACAGCATGGGTAACCCTGAGCCCTGCATATAATTTCTTTTCTTTTTCTTTCTTTCTTTCTTTCTTTCTTTCTTTCTTTCTTTCTTTCTTTCTTTCTTTCTTTCTTTCTTTCTTTCTTTCTTTCTTTCTTTCTTTCTTTCTTTCTTTCTTTCTTTCTTTCTTTCTTTCTCTTTCTTTCTTTCTTTTTCTTTCTTTCTTTCTTTCTTTCTTTCTTTCTTTCTTTCTTTCTTTCTTTCTTTCTTTCTTTCTTTCTTTCTTTCTTTCTTTCTTTCTTTCCCTCTCTCTTTCTTTCTTTCCCTCTCTCTTTCTTTCTTTCCCTCTCTCTTTCTTTCTTTCCCTCTCTCTTTCTTTCCCCTCTCTCTTTCCCCCCTCATGCTTTCTCTCTCTCTTCTCCCGCTTCTTCTCCCCCTTCTTCTCTCCCTCCTCTCTCTCCTCTTTTCTCCCCCCTCTTCCTTCTCTCCCCTTTCTTTCTTTCTTTCTTTCTTTCTTTCTTTCTTTCTTTCTTTCTTTCTTTCTTTCTTTCTTTCTTTCTTTCTTTCTTTCTTTCTATCTTTCTTTCTTTCTTTCTTTCTTTCTTTCTTTCTTTCTTTCTTTCTTTCTTTCTTTCTTTCTTTCTTTCTTTCTTTCTTTCTATGTTTCTTTCTTTCTTTCTTTCTTTCTCTTTCTCCCTCTCTCTCTCTCTCTTTCTCTCTCTCTTTCTTTCTCTCTTCCTCTCTTCCTCTCTCCCTCTCTCCCTCTTTCCCTCTCTCCTCTCTTCCTCTCTTTCTCCCTCTCTTCCTCTCTTTCTTCCTCTCTTCCTCTCTTTCTCTCTCTTTTTCTCTCTTTCTTCCTCTCTTCCTCTCTTTCTTTCTCTCTTTCTTTCTTTTCTTTCCCTCTTTCTTTCTTTTCTTTCTCTCTTTCTTTCTCTTTCTTTCTCTCTCTTTCTCTCTCTCTTTTGCTCTCTCTCTTTCTCTGTCTTTCTCTCTCTTTCTCTCTCGTCTTCTTTCTCTCTCTTGCCTTCTTTCTTTCTTACTCTCTTTCTTTCCCTCATCCTGGCCTTCTTCCTTTCTTTTCTTGCTCTTCTTTTTGTCTCTCTCCTTCTCTCCTTTGCACTCTCTTCCCTTCTCCCCCCTCCCTCTCACCTTCTCTCCTTCCCCTCTTCTTTCTCTCTTCTTCCCCTCTTCACTCTCTTGCTCTCTCTCCCCATCCCCCTCCCTTCCTCTCCCTCTCCTCCCTATCTCCCCCCTCTCCCCTTTTCTCCATCTCTCCCTTCTCTCTCCCCTGTTCTCTCTCTCTCCCCCTCTCTTTTTCTCTCTCCTGTACTCTCATTTGTTCTCTTTCTTTCTCTCTTTATCACTTCCCTTCCCTTCCCTTCCCTTCCCTTCCCTTCCCTTCCCTTCCCTTCCCTTCCCTTCCCTTCCCTTCCCTTCCCTTCCCTTCCCTTCCCTTCCCTTCCCTTCCCTTCCCTTCCCTTCCCTTCCCTTCCCTTCCCTTCCCTTCCCTTCCCTTCCCTTCCCTTCCCTTCCCTTCCCTTCCCTTCCCTTCCCTTCCCTTCCCTTCCCTTCCCTCCTCCCCTCCCCTCCCCTCCCCTCCCCTCCCCTCCCCTCCCCTCCCCTCCCCTCCTCTCCCCTCCCCTCTCCTCCCCTCTCCTCCCCTCTCCTCCCCTCTCCATTCTCCCTTCATTTGTAACCTTACTAAGCACTAACATTATTCTGAATCTTATGTGGGTTTTTTCAGTTGAGGGGCTTTTTTATTTTCACAGACATTTAAAGATAGATTGATAAACCGTAAATAGTAAAAATTTGATATAGTGGCTTGAACTGATATATCTGGAAGATATCTGAAATATATTACTTCCAAGTCATTATGTTTTATTAACTCTTCAGGAATCACACAATATTCAGCAATGTGAAATATGAACAATTCATCCAAAAATATATGTACATTACTTTTTAATTCAAATTCAGTATTGGAGAAGTTCAATATAACTCTGTCCATTTAATTCCTCTCTGTAGTGCACCTCAGTTCCTTGCTTCACCTTTCTAAAATTCATCTCCCCAAAGCATGTCCTCTTCAGTTTCAGATTTACATCTCTTCATTTTCAAAGGAAACCTTTCAAATTTTAACATATTATATTTCTGATAGGTCAGATTTTTGATACTGAGTTGCACTGTTCTCTGTAAACCTTTTTGATCTTGGACTGTCAAGAGCTAGGCCAAGATTTCAGTTTCTTGGCTTCTTCCTAAGAGGGCTGAAGAAAAACAGAGAAGGGAATGAGAAAGTCCCAAACTGTCTCACCTTGGAGGAAGGAGCAGTTGATATGCTAGAGTGAAGGGATGACGTCCAGAGGGGTCTTGACAGGTTTGAGGAAGGGGCTTATGTGGCCCTCATGAAGTTCAAAGAGGCCAAGTGCAAGGTCCTGCACCTGGGCTGGGAAATCCCCAAACATAATACAGTGGTGAATGGATCGAGAGCAGCTTTAACTTTCCAATTAACTACATTGCCATGGTTGTGTTCTACTATGAAAAGAAGCTGAGAGGCACTCTTACCAACCTTCCTGGATAACAATCTCAGCAATCCTTATGCTTATAGGTATACAGTAGCTTCCTCTAGCATTTATACCTTCTAACATTCTAGCCCTGAGTGGAATATATTTTATCACCAGCATATTTGGCAATTACCTGCAGAGATTTGTAGGGTAACAGTCAGTTTTCTCATGGGCTGTTGTCTGTTCTAAGCCCTTGGAAGTAGTCTTGTTTACAAACTGTAGTCACTTGAGGACCTCTGGCCTTAGCTAAACTGGTGTGCACTTGCTGTCCATGTTTCATATAACCCATTCAGGTTGTGTGTTCAGCTACCATGACAAAAATTATCTGAACCTCATATTGGTGTACAAAAACTTTCCACGAAAATTATCATTGATGTGCAGATACTGTCTTAGATTGATTTTTGTCTTCTTTCCTCTACCTAAAACAATGGCTGTGCTATGCAACTGCAGATGGGAAGAGAATACATTGCAAATAATCCTGATAAAAAGTTTTTGCTCTTCAGTTTGGGCACAGATGTAGCATTAGTTTCCACAGATAATATTAGCTACCTTACAAACCTGAATTAAGTATTTTGACTGACCATATTTTTCTTGGCTAACATCTCCTTGAATATTTGTACTTTTTTTTTTCTATTATGCTTTGGACCAGGAATGTACTTGGACAATGGACAGTGATTAAAACCATGTGCTGTCATGATTTTTACTGCAAGTGTTATTTTTTTTTCTTCAATACTAATCTGTCAATTTTTCTTTCTCATTAACAAAAAAAGAAAAAAATCTTCAAGGCATCTTAATATACATATTTTTGTTCTGTGAAACTGCACACACACAAAGAGACCTGCTCCAGGGTTTTCTTTCACAATTCTTACTCATCTTTAAACTGTACTTCTCTGTGGTTTTAAAATCATGTACAGAAGTAGTGGTGGTGTAGAAGTTGGAGCTATGTCTAGAAATGCTCTCTAAAGTTTTATAATGTGCTATGTGTCTTCGTATTCTACTGTGTATGTTTGAGAAACTTGATGAAATCTCTTGATGAAATCCTCCATCTGTACAAAGAATATAAAACATAAAATTGGCCAAACTGGGTCAGACCAATGGTCTGTTTCCCATCTCCAACTGTGCGCAACCTGGAGAAGAATGTAAGAGTAAGAAAGCAGACTGTGATATTTCCCAGCCTCCAGCTCTGGAACTTACTGAGCCATGGATGGTAAGTTTGTGCTTAATAGTTCTTTATGATTATTTCTTCCAGGATTATGAATCCAACTAAACTTTTGCCATCTGTAACATTCTATAGCAAATTTTTTGCAATTTAACTATGTCTGTATTTACATCTCTGGCAATCCTGTCCACAACGTATAAGTTTGTTGCATTTTTCCTGTGTATTTGTGTGTGTGTGTGATGAAATGCAATCTTCAGAAGGAAGTGCTGAAAACTGTGGCCCAGTGTCAGCTGTAAATGATTGCATTATTTCTTCCAGAAACTGCATCTAGGAAGATATTAGTTACCAGAATCATAGCATCACGGCATTTAAGCTTGCTTCATCACTTTCATTGTTCTCACTCTGTTTTGTAACCAAACAGTATCATTGTTGCTAAAACTTCCTCCTTGTAGGTGTTCTCCAACTGTATTACTCCCACTGCCTCACTGTTTGCCTATGTGATGTATTCAAACATAATGCTTAATGTAATTATCTCCTTTAGGCATGGGCGTTTCTTTTCCTTTGCATGGTACAATCCACTGCTATTGCAAATGTGCATTGATGGGTTTCTGTCACTTTGTTCAACAGAAATGCTATACAGAACTGGTATTCTTGTCTTCTCTATTATCTTGGTTTTGGTGGAAGTATGTATTTTATCACACCATGACATTTACATATTGATGCAACTAAATAATATCATATCCTTTTTGGATAGGTCAAATGCTTTGACTGTCCTATTGAATTGTTTTTCTAATGCTTCTAATTTTTCTTCAATTTATTTTGGTCTGGATCCTGTATATTACAATTCTTATAAATTTCCATTTGTGAAAATATGTGTTTTTGTTGTTGTTCAATCTAGTGGGTAAATCAACTCTTAGTTATTTTAATGTGATATTTTTCTAAATTCCCTCTATTTATTTACATGTATTTTTAAGGTAGGCAGATGTTTCAACTTTCATTTTTCAAGACAACCAACCTCAAATAGGATAAAACAGCTTGTCTCAATTTTCTCCCACTGCTTCAATGAACTTGCAACTAGCAATCCATGTTCTGCAGATACTGCTGATCTGAATCTGCAGATTACTTATTAAGAAGATATGATAAAGCTATCACCTCATTTAATTCTTTCTCTCCTATCTTCTGATTAGTTTCAGTACATCACAGTTTACTCCTAAAACTATGGACTATTTTTATTTAAAATGCCCACATAAATCTGGGATAAATAAAGAAAAGCAGAGTAAATAAATAAATTAAAATAAAGCATTTTAGTTCAAATAATTTGAAATACACCTTTCCTCTCAGCAGCTCAGCTGAATTCAGCACAATGGGAAGAAGAGAAAGGGAGATTATTGTAGGAAGAAGAGTCCTAGTGTCACTCTTTTACCTCTTTTATACAGACATAACATTAATAATCAAAATATCGCATTAATATTGTGCAGGACTTTCATGATTTACTTAAGTGGTTTCACATAGGAGGTAGGATGACTCTGCAAAATTAGCAAATTAGATGGTGAAGAGAAAACAGGTTTCATGATCTTCTGGAATCCAATTCAGAAGAATTGGTAGATCTAAACTAGTCTCTCTCATGAGGGGTATTTTTCAATACATGTATACATGTATTATTATACATATATATATATATATGCATATATTGCATATTTGTATCTATACATACAAGAGACAGCATGGATGAATTGCTACAACTTTTCATCAGCCCAGAGAAATTCAATCTGTTTCAGAGATATCTGGAAGAACTAAGGTTTCTCTTCATGCAAGGACTTCCATCACTTCCCATGGGAACGATGCAGTTTAATCAGTGTGGTATAGATGTTCAGTCATTTAGATTCACATATTTTCTACAGTTTTGACTCACTCTTTCCCATTCTTCATTCTAACAATTATTGTGTTTTGCTACTGAAGTAGCTTGTACATACAGGATATTTTTTTCTCCCATGACACTCAGCTCACCATTAGATTTAGCTGTGTTACTTATCTCCCACACTGTATTGCTTCTCTTAAGGGAAAAACTGGAAAAGAAAGGGATTTCACTGGAATAAAATTAACAATAATAAAATGATAATAAAAACCAACAAACCAAAAAACAAAACAGAAAGAGGTAGGAGAGGGGGAAAAAAGTACAGTGGGAGATGTCAAGAAACTAGAAATTCGTCCTAGAGATGTAATCTTCTGTGATAAATATATATATATATATATTATTCAGGGACTTTTTGTGTTTTGTTTTGTTTTGTTTTGTTTTGTTTGTTTGTTTGTTTTGTTTTCCCTTTTAGTAGAAAATAATCACAATATAGCAATATCTTTTTTCCTATTTCTTCTTCAGAACTTTGTTTCTAGTCAAAGCTGCAAAATCTATTCTATACAATGTTTCTTTGCTAGATAACAACAGGTTTTTAGGAGGTACATTCCTTGTTGTTGTCCTTTATATAAGAGTTCTTTACCTAATTCTTGAATATGCTATCTTAAATCAGTGAAATCAAAACTGCTGTCTCATATTCTTCTTGATAGGTATGACCAAAGGAGGGTCTTGTTAATGACAGTTTCTTTCTTGCATACACACCAAGTAATTAGAAGTGTAAGTTTTTATCCTCATAATGCTGGATCTCTTTGGGACCTGTATTCCATACATCAGAATACACAATCTGTGACTGTAGCTAGAGGGACCTGCATATCAGCTAGTTTGGCTTCAAGACTGCTGCTGCTGGAGCTGATCCTGAAAGGCGCATGAGATACGAAATGCACTTTTTGATCTCTGCTACAGGAACTGCAGGAAACCAGCTTTAACTAGGCATATAATAGGTCAAAATGATCAAAAGGGTGGAAGAGAAGTTGACTAATAAAAGACTGTGACCCACTGCTCAAGGCAGGTAGTACTACATGTCAAGACTGTGTAGAAGACAAGTGTTAAAAGACCTCAGTTTTCTGGCATACATAGGTTTGATCTTTCACAGGTGTAATGATTTTAATCGCTGTAGGATGCCCATTCATCATCATCATTCCATTCATCACCACTGAAGATCAATAGCCCCATCAGTTTTAGGCCAAACACAGTATACGCAGTAACATATTGGATGAAATGGCATATAAAGGAGGCAGAAAAGAAGAAGAAGGGGGTATTCATGCTACTTAGCATTCAGTGTTTAACTTAGAAACCAATTTTCCTAATCATTCAGTGCAGAAAGACAGGTTACCTTGGAGCAAAAGTCCTTACAGAGGTGTCCAGAACAAAGCCTCATGGTGTTACAGAAGGAGAGAACCTGGCAACTAAACCTGGCTCTAAACCTCTGTTGATGCTATCTTTACCTGACCCCATGGTAGGAGCAAGAAGAAGAAATAGACTAGTTCTTTCTCAGTTTCAGATGCTCAGAGTCACAGCTGCAAAAATAAATAAATAAATAAAAAGAATCAAACACACATACAGCATAAAAAAAAAAAAAAAGAGGAGACTTCAAGGCCCCTTCCTTAATCTCTCACTATAAATCCTGTTGCATATATTTTATTTGGCAGCAAGCTATTTCATACATAACACTGACATTTTTCAAACAGGTCAGCTCTGATTTCGAGCCCTGGAATACTAAGAAGGATGATGGTGTCTTCACCTTAATTCTTTAGTCCGATTAGTCACTACAGTAATGGGGAGGTTTTATTTCCATTCCTATTTTTAATGTTTCTATAAGTAAAACAAGCGCTCAGCATCATATTGAATCACAAAATTTGTTAAATGCTTACTAATATAAAATCAATGATTAACAAAACCTTTGCACACTGGTGATACTTTTAATAATTATGTCACAAGTCTGGACACAGGTGCCATAATAATTACAACCAATAATAGCTCTAATACCTTTTGAATTATCATGGGTCTGTTCATACTTGCCAAGAGGGGAATAAACTAAAGATTGCTGCAGATAGTCTGATTTGCATCTGAAAGTTTTTCAGGCTTTAGAGTCTCTGTAAATTAGGAGGAAGTCTAATCATGCACAATTTTGCCCAAACTTTCTAAAACAGACATGAATAGGTTAGTGTATGCCACAGACAATATTTATAAAAAATAAAAAGATAACATACGTTTTTCCAAAATGAATGATAAAAGAAATAATCATGAATTGAAAATCAACAACACTTAGGTTAAAAGCAAGACAAAATTCACACATTGAAATGAGTTATCAAAAACAAAAATTACCTTTTCTCCCTTTGAGTAAAACTACATAGGGTTTGTCCTTGGAAATAAGTATACTGGGTATAAAGCAGGGAAGGAATCTGAAAGTGGTATCAGATTTCAGTAGTGTCTCATTTGCTATTACAGAACTATGTAATGGGATCTTTTGTCATATGAATTCAGTCACTTGCTCATTAATTTATTTTTTTTTTGCAGGTTAGTGGTTTTTGAATGGCATTTCAAGTTTTAATATTAAATAAAGCACTTACTCATAATAATATTCAGATGATTCACCAAACAAGTGATAACAAAAGCATTATGTGCACTATGAACTCTAAAAGACATGGCTTGCAACATGGAGCTGAAATCTTTATATTACAAAAACACAGACATTCACATTCCTGATATTAATAACAATTCCTAAACACTTATACACTACTTCACATCTTCATTTTTATTCACTTAACTAATGGTGACAAGACAGCAGCAGCAATGTATCTATGCAATTTTAATTCATCATTGCAATGGGGAAAACAAGTCATTAGAACCTACTTTTATCTCATCTAACTTTAGAATCTGTTTTGGTATATCTAACTTCAGTCATAACTGCACAGGGTCCCTACACAGTCAATGAAGAGAAGAAAGGAAAGAGTGATGGAGATGCCCAAGACCAATTCTGTTTTGAAGGAGGAAGGAAAGACACATTTAGCTTCTTTCCATCTTTTTAGGAGGAGTCATGAGCCATTATATAGTACTGGATAATTTTCACTTTTTTACCCAAAACTTCACATTTACAGCAATGTATATGGACAGCCAGTGGTCTGTGTCATCTCTGATTTTTTGTCTAACCTAGCAGTTCCACATTTCTAAGAGCATTGTTTGGCAAAAGATAGTACAAGAAAGGGGTTTTGGAGCTGCTAGGAAAATGAAAACCTCAGGCCTCATTCCCAGTTGCTAGCAGTGTAATTAATAGACTATTGAAATCAACACAGTTCAAGTATTATAACTATAACTTTAATACTCTCAGGGTATTAGCATGGTACAAAGGCACAGGCCTCATGATTCATTCACTTTCTCCAGATGTCAGTGAACCACAGAGAAGATGCTACCAGAACAAACAAAGAACAGACAGCCAATATCTCTTATGTCACCATTTTGAGGCAAAGACCTTAAGCAAAGACTTGTCTCAGAACAGATACATTAATGGGTGTCAATATAGGTGTGATCTGATTGCCTATAAATAACTATCTAATGTCATTTGAGATACTTTACTGTGTCCTGCCCAGCTGTAGCTGATGCTCTAGAGGTCACCTGGAGCATCATGAGGTTGTGGATCTCACACAGGTCCTACATACCATCTGCCTGCCCCAGGAGAATGTCTCAGAGTATCTCAAAACAGCAATCGATGCCTATATTTTAGCAAATGAATGCATGTCAATTTGCTGCAAGCCAGCAGAACTACTGAACAAACAAATCACTACCTTCTGAGAACAGAAGCGGTAGAATCTGATCCAAATATTTTTTGCTTCTTGCACCTCTTGGGATGAAAACGTGCCAAGCACATTTAAAATGTTGTCTATGGACTTTCTTTCTTTCTCTTGAATTAGAGTTACTATTTATCTGAGAGGAGAAAAAGGATAGATGTGATCTAATTTACATTTAAAATATACCAAGATTTGTGGTTAAAGATGTAAAACAATACACATTAAGGGAAATGTCAAAGCCATTCATAAAGTAAAATCTGTTTATAGGTTGCAATATAAGCAGAGACTGTATCAAGTTTTTTTTTTTTTCTTCTTTTTTTTTTCCCTGCATTATGTTTATTGCAAATTTTATAAATTCTCATTTTATATTAATATTCAGTATTTGTATTGTATGTGGACACTATGTAAACATGAATGTTCACATTGTCATGTTGTTATGACAATTTGGTTCATTTTTTATAACTTCCATAAATTATCTATGAAACTGCAAACTAGCTTTATCACTAGCATCATCATTTTCAGAAGCATATTAAATATTTTGTGAAAAGAGTATCAACATAAAAGAACAAAGGGAATAGCTCATCATATCTGATTATTTTGTGATATATTTATATAAATACTTAGTATGGTATATTTGATGACTGTATTCAGACACCTGGAACAAGCTCACAAGAAAAAGCTTTAGAAGAGTGTCTGATAATGAATATAAATCACTGAATATTTGCAAGTAAAAATTATTACACAGATTATTATATCTGTGTAATGTCTGGGTTCTGTGTAAGTGTACTGGGACTGGCACCAGCATGCTTTGAACTGGTGCAGTGACCTGGTAGACCTCTTGCTCTTGCAGATTCATTTTAGTGGTCTGATGTCTCTGGATAGATTTGCCCTCAAGAGTCAAGGGTTGAGCAAATCCATTCATGTTCATGCTTGTAAACCCCTGGGACCACGAACATGTGAAGAAGAGTCTATGACGTTGCATTGGATTCTAACAGCAGGAACATCACCACCTTTCTGGCATTTTCTCTTCAAAGACAGACAAATATAAAGCATTTCCTTTCTTCTTACATGAAAAGCTTAAAAATGCTACAAAAAGGTAGGCACGACACCAGTTTCTTTGTAATTGAATGACAACCTCTCCATATAGCAGAAGTTTCAAAGTAACCAAGTATGCCTGTTTGCCAGCAGGTAGGAAAGCATGAAGCCATATGAGTAATCTGGCCAACCAGTAGAATGACAGTTTATTGTTATAAGACTCCATTTGGCATGGATACTTACCTGCTCAAAATCATGTTTCATTTTAGATTTTTTTTTTTAAATTAGACTATTTAATTTATTTTACTATGGAATACTAGAAACAGGTCCTATTGGTTTAAAAAATGAAAACATTTCCATGTTAATTGGCCAGAAATAGTTCTGCTTAATTATTTGCTGATGATGCAACAATCCTCTTCTTTTTAAGTATCTCTTATTTTATTTTGAAAACTTCCAATGCAGACAGATACAAACATTTTCTTTTAGGCCTCGACACTTAATAGGCAAGCAAGTGAAGTTTAACTTAATTTTCATTTTTTTTTGGTTGATAGTAGTATAACAGTGTTCCTTCCCAACGCATTATGCAAAGAAAGGAATGTCATTTGTTTTTGCAGGACAAATGAAGGAAGCCCTGAGGGTTTTTGGCAAGTTGACATGTTTGTCTAAATATCAGCAATTTTAATTTTATAGGAAGCTCAGATGTCACTGCAAATTACTAAGCAACAGATTAATCTGAAATCAGCAGGAAATAAAACTGAACATCACTGAATAAAAGGTGAGACTGTGCCTTAATTTATGTTACAGATATAAGTTAGTTTCCATTGAGCCTCAGACAAAGCCTTTTAGGATAAATAAATCAACATTTACTTTGCTGGAAAACTTCTAACTAACTCTTCTGCCAACCTGTTGTTTCCACTGGTCCATGGCTAGTCAAAGAGATTAGACAAAATGTAGGGTGTTAATGCTGGAAATAATTTAAAACCTCTGAAAGATTATGCAGATTTAAGTGTATGCTCTTTCTAATTCCACTCTGTTAACAGCTTCAGATTTTCCAACACCAAAACAGTATTTTCAAGATGCTGCTTCAGGTCTAGGACATCCAGGAATAACAGAATTCAATTCAATGGGAAAGTATTTCATCCCTTTCGCAATATGTGGAAACCTCCAAGCCAATAGTTTCTTCACATAACTGAAATGCCCAGTAAAAATATATAGCCAGTAATAAGCCATTACCATTGTTGGAACCTCTAAGCAGAACGTGTGAAATCAAATGCACACTAGTAATATGGGACCATCAGAATTATTTATTTATTTATTTAGAATTTGTCATATGAGACATCACTCCAAGTTCAGATACAGATCCTGTAAACAAAATTGTACTCAGGAGTAAATGATGAAAATGGTTTGAGTCATGGCAAACAAAAAAATATATTATGAATTTAAAATGATAGTAATAAATAAATAAATAAAAAGATCACACTGAAGAAATACTACTATGTTAAAGAAGAATACAAAACCTCTTTAGCCATCTGTGGAAATTTATATTCATTTCAAAACTGATCAATGGCTTTTAACAAAACTCTGGTCTACCATGGGAAAGGAAGGACCTCTGTGATTCTGTGATTCATGGAAATCCTTACTAGTATACTAAATGGACTACAATTAATAATTATCTATGACATGTAAGACTTTCTTATGAGTGGCTATTTTTTTTTTCCCTGTGTACAAATTAGTGAAAGGAAAAGAAAAGGTAGTTACTGTGAACATAACAAAATAAAATCCTATTGATAAGGTGGAGACAGTTCTGGACATGGGAACCTGGTGCATGGCTCTTTCTGAGAACTGGAAAATCTGTATTCCTGTTCTGCAGCCTTGCAACTGGCATGGTTGCACAACTCCATCAATCTGGAAGACACCCTACCTGTTCTGTAACTATGTCACAACCCCCAAATCTGCAGCTCTGGGGTAGATTCAAGCCAGGCTTCCTACTGTACAGGAAAAAGTCTAAAATTCCTGGGACTCTGGACTGTAACCATGGCTTGGTTCCCAGCATCTTAGCTGAAGTTTCCAGAGCTCCCAAGTTTCCTGTTTTGAAGTTATGTTCAAAGCTAAGAAGTCTCTCTTGTAGTGCTCTGTACCTAATGGACAGTCCACACAGAAAGGGTGCTAGAACCCTGGGAGACTCTCCAGCTAAGAATATTAATATTCCTGTAAAATACTTAATGGTGATTGACAAGAATGTCAATCTTCTTGAAGAGTTCTGGGCCCCTGAATTTTGTTGTTGTTGTTGTTTTTGTTTGAAAATCACAGAGATTTGATGTTTCTACATTAATTTTCCTTCAAATTTCTAGGGCTTTAAAGGTTAAAAATAAATATACAAATGGTATAAAAATAAATATACAATTGATGTTGAAGCCAAATGTATAAATCATGCAAACCAGGGAAGCCCTGATTTTTTGGCCATCTCTAAATGACACTTTTCCACTTTCTTTTTCTTTTTTTTTTTTTTTTTTTTCTGTGAGGAATACAATTCATTATTTTGTTAAAATTAGTCTCCTAGCTCAATTCTCATCTATATTTGCCTGTACTTTATTGTGTTACTACTTCTACTACCCACCCCAAGTAAGTAATTTCATTAAGGGCTCTATTAATAATGGTAGAATCAGTTTTGCTTTGTGCCGGGCAGGGAGTCCAGGGAATGTATTGGTTTTTATTAATGAACAATGCCAGAATTCCTTTGCAAACTCTAGAGAATTTGTGAGCATTATTAGAAACTTGTTCACAACCACATATGAATCACTACAGGTTTTCTATGCAAGAATGCTTCACTCTGAGTAGAGTATTACACATAATAACTGCGCCACTAGCAAACATCACCCTGCTCTACTTTGCCAGGCTGTTTAGTAACTGCTTCTCCCTGTCTGTGCTTACCTATCCTGACTTCTAAAATATATAGAGGAACTTAGTCAACAAAGAGTTTACATTCACTGTAGCTAACACCCAGAATGTTGTTTTCAGATACCAGGGGAAATCAACGAAGGACCCCTGTGGGATATCCTTTCCTCAAAGACTTCTGAGAAAAGGAGGTACCTTCCTAAATCCGAAGTCCTAGAAAGTTCTATTAAGAAGCATCCTCATGAGCCCAAGCAGAGCATCATTCCACTTCCAACAAAAAGCACAATCAACAAAATAATAAGCACAACTATGCAGACTATCCCATATTCATCCAGCTATCCATGGGATTAAGTTAGAAATATAGCCCTTAGCTCTTTTTTTCAGACAGAAAATAGAGAAAATGAATGAAAAAGGACATCTTCTGAATATGACTCATCTCTTAGGCAGACTACATGGTTGTTTTTTAGTCTTATGTCCTCTCCACTGGTTTTGGAAAAGCCTTAAAGCAACAGTGCTCTTAATTTAGACATTTCTGTCATAAACTTGCAGCTAGGCAGGACAAATCTAGTCTTGTGTGCTGCTGGATGTACAAGGTAAGTTGAATAAATAATGAAAGATTTATTTTCCATCAAGAGCTTGACATTTACAAAGTGAATGCATGACATATCATACCATGTATTATGAACTTCTAAAGTAAAGGCCCAAACTGAGCACACATTCAAGAATTATATTACAAGGACCTTGAGGTTTACTCATACAAATGCATTAATTACTATAAATGGAACAAAAATAAAACAGATTTGCTTTAATGTTCCATCACTGGGAATAAGTATTTCCTCAAAATAGCAAGTAATGTACTGTCTTTCTTTTGTTACAATGGATTAAGTTTTGTTTCACCGTCTAAGAAAGATCTCAGCCTTCTGGTTCCTCAAGGAAGCACTATGATCTCTCCTATTCCAGCGCTGTGATATTTGACACAATGGAACAGCTAGTAGCAAATGAAGTGCAAAATTTTTCCTTACTCCTACGTCCACTTGTGTTCCCATCTCAGGATACTAATAATCACATAATTCCACTGAAATATATGAATTGACTTTCTATTAACTCCATATTACCTTCTTGCTCTGAATTTGCCTAGAATTTTTTCATATTTTAAAAAATATAGGTTCTATCTACTTTTGCTAAATACCTGTTGTTTTTTATTGATTTTGATAGCACTACCCCTTTTAAATGTTATTTAGGTAAGTTCTTGCTTTCAGAACATAGCCTTATGACATTTTCAGGCCTGTAGATACAGAATAAAAGCAAGAATACATAGAATGGGAAAAATTGTGACTTGCACCTCCCTAGAACGAGAATTTGAAAGCAATATGATTTAGAGGAAGACCATGTGTCAGGATTCCCCACAGCCTAAACCTATTTCTTAACTGTGATTCTATGATTCTATGTGGCATGATCTCAAGTCATCCCTTTATACAAACTGACAATGTCACACGCAGGCCCCACCTCACATAACAGATATTTGCTTACAAAATACTATTTAAGTCCTTCAGATTTCTGTGCCTCTAATGGAAGCTGTAGAAATGCACCACAGTAATATGCACCACAGTGTAAAACCATATTGGTTGTAGGTGACCAGGTTTTTTCAGTGTGAGGTTGCACGGTGGCCTCTATGAGAAGAGGCCAGTGATTCTCCTGTGCCAGACACAGCTGGTGCCAGCCAGCTCCAATAGACCCACCACAGGGCAAAGTGGAGCCTGTCAGCAAAGCTGGTGGCAGCTCTAGGAAAATGTATTTAAGAAAGGATAAAAATGATGGACAAGTGTGTGTTGGAGGGGAGGGGAGGTGGGAGGAGGAGAAGGGAGAGAGAGAGAAATATCAGAGGGAACACCAAGGTCAGATAAGAAGAGGAGGTGCTCAATGGTGGAGCAAGTAGATATTTCCTGAAGGACTGTGTTGCATGGAGAACTCATGCAGAGCAGGGGAAAAGTGTGCTGAGGAAGGAGAGGCAGAGACGAAGTGTTAAGAACTGAGTGTAGCCTTAATTTCACATCCTCCTGCACCTCTGAGGCTGAAATGGAAGTGGAGGACTTAAGTTGATGCTGGGAAAGAGGAGAGGAAATGTGCTGCTTTAATGTTTATCTTTTTGTTTGTTTGTTTTTCACTACACTAATCCACATGAATTAGCAATAAATTAATTTTCCCCAAGGCAAGTATGTTTTGCCCACAACAGTAATTGGTAAGCAATCTCCTTGTCTTTAGCTCATTCCAGAAGTTTTCTTATTCCCATTTTCCCTATTTCTCTCCCTATCTCAATGAGGTGTGAGGAGTGAGTGAGTGGTTGGATGATAGTTTGGCTGTTTGCCATGGACAATCCACCAAAAAAGCCAAAAGAATTTTCAAGTACAAGATCTGCTTTATTGAGGTCTATAAAATCAGCTGAAATATGTTGTGCAGAGGGCAAGTTTTCAAATGTCCTTTGTCCTAAATATCATGCTGGAGAAAAAGGTTTTTGTCCTGAAAAAAAAATAAAATAAAATACATCACAGCTGATAAATTTGCAAGTGATTTCAATGTCCTTCTTTTCTGTAATATGATGCCAAATTTTCATCTTTAATTAGTTCAGTTTCCATGCTGATAGCCTTTCCGACTCTAACTTTATCTGAGTTCTCTCACACAATTTGCTTTCCAGTTCTGGATGAACTCTTCCCAGTTATTTAAGGAACCTATTATTTGATATGTTCTTTACCAAGTGATGTCCTCATGTTATACCCCCCACTGCAGAGTTTTCTTTACTCTTTGATCTCAACATCAGTTATTAGTCACATGATTATTTGTTCTGCCATTTGGGAGACTCTCAGGGGCACACACCACCTCATTTGGCACTGTACATCTTCTAATATTGTGGGCCCCTCTTAATAAAAGCTTTTGAAAAATGCTGTAATAGACATGTCTCATAACAGTATGAATTAAATTTACCTTCTGTAAGTACCCTTTATAATTCTAATCCTCCTGACAACCTTCAAGACAGGAAAGGAAAAAAATGAATGGAAGAAATGCAACAACTGGGTTATATTTGTGTAAGTAAATTTTAAAATCAACTATATAAAAGCATATAATATTGTATTGACAAACAAACAAACAAACAAAAAGCAGTTCATGAGACTGAGTAATCTATTTATTTTCTTTCACATAAAATTTACTCTAATAACTGCCTTTCATCCTCCCTGTTAAGCATCTTCAGACAATTGTCATTATTATACAATATCACAAAGCAACTTATTACTTTGCCTCAAAGCCAGAGGAAGAGCCATAACAAATTTGGAAAGGGAAGTGATAAATATTTGCAAAATCATAAGATGCAAGAAGAAAACAGAAATACGAATACTGTGCAAGAACTGGTTAGCAGGCCCATTCAATAAAATATAAATGGGGCTAAATAATATGAATTCACTCTGAAACAAGATCATTTTAAAAAGACAAGTCAATTTAAAAATCATCTTTATCTTCCCAAGACAGGTTAAAAATGTGATCTGTAAATCAAAAGCCTCTGACTGAGGTATGCCCAAAGAGGTTGTGTGTGGCTTTTTTTTTTTTGTTTATTTGTTTGTTTTGTTTCGCTTTTAAAGGTGAAAATGTGACCTTCTAGGGTGACTGTGTGTTTTTATAAAATCAGTTTCTTATGTTATGACTTACTCCATCAAACAGTTACCACCCATGGCATGTTTAGATATTTTTTTTGGTCTGTGGTTTCCCATGTTGGTGTGTCTATTTGTTAGAACAGAACCATTTTTGGATAAATCTTTTGTGCCACCAACAGTTTTCGGAACATAACTCAAACATCTCCAGACTGGTCAACCTACTCTTAAACTCTCACATAAGTATTTTAAAAAGTCAGTACTCTTTTCTTCTTTCTTTGCTAAACAGACTGAATGGGATGCAGAACCTTTGATGATTTATTAAATGGTTCCATTGTCGTTGTAAAACTTATGGCAGCTGGCCAACAGCTGCATCGTGTTCCAGCAGTCAGTACCTCAGCCTTCGATCTGTCAGATGGATTCTACTTTATTCACAACAGAGCTTGTGGTTTTAAGTGGGATGATCCCAGAAAGCTCAGACAGTTTGTTCCACTCAGCAGGTCTAAGGCATTAACTAATCCACCATCAACTTTCTCTTAACACTGTCTAACTTCTCTATATGAATGACTCCTTTTATATATATATATATATATATATACACATGTATATATGTATATATGTGAGTATATATATATACATATATATATATATATATAAAGCTCCTTGAGAGGGCAAATGCAGTCATTCACAATGTCCTTGGGTTAGTCTCCCTTTAGAATTTATTAGTTTCTTCAGCTTCTTCAACATACTATTCTGGGCATGGACCTTATATTTTTCTTCTTTTCTACATGTGCCCAAAATAAACAAGACTCCAACAGTGGGCAAATTATACCCTATTCCAAATTACACTAAGTTTATTGGACTTCTGATTTCAGAAATGAAAAATGGCTTACTTGCTGCTTAGTCAGATTGGTGTATAACTGGGTTTTGGTAATGTAATCTGAGAATCTAAGGAGTATGGACATAAATCTGTTTTGGACTCATGTGAAGCCTTTAATCTGGGTGGGGATACAAACAGTGCTTACAGGAATAAAACTTCTGCTATGAGAATGAATTTTTGGTTTGTCTTGTAGATGTTGAATTATACAGACTCAAACACATTCTTCTGTGGTAGGTCATTCTGTAGTCTCCAATGTTGGCTTTGTTTTTTGCAGAGTTCAGCATAACAATCATTGTTGATTATAGGGATTTTTGTTCTTTTTTGGACAAAAATTTTATCAGTCATACTATGCATTGATTTTCCCTCGTGTACTGTATTTTGCATAAAAGCATCTGCTGGTATGTGGTGTCAGACGCAGCTGATTGGCCTTTGAACATCACATCTGTGCCCATATCATTTTCAAAACTAACTTCAACAAGTTGAATGATGCTCCGTATTTAGCCAGGACATACTTTCTCAAGTGTAATTCAGCTTGCTTGGAGAGAAGGGGATGTTCAGCCACTGGTGACAGACAGTTTATAAATTACTTCAGTGATTTATCTTTAAAATGATATATTAAAGAATTGGCTTGATGGGGTTTGGCTCTGGAGCATTCTTCCCTCTTTTTAGAAGTGCTGTAACACAAGCTTGTAACAATTTCTTAGGGGTTGTCTGTGTCGCTGAGCATAAGTTATACAACTGGATCAGCCAGGCATTTGTCATTGCTCCCAAATGTTATCTCTGAAATAAGTCAGTACTTTAGGCAGATTCACTTCCAATGTAATATGAAAAGGGTGCCTATGATGGGACATTCACTGGATCCAAAACATTTCAGCTTATCAACCAGGAAGTCTTTCATTTTCAAAATTTACAGCCTGTACAGGAGCAGGTGTAGCTCAGGTGTCTTGAATACACATGTATTTGGAAAAAAAACATTGCCACTCATACCTGCTTATGCACATTTAAAAAAAAAAAAAAAAGAGCTGCTGAAGAGGAACTACGACTACTCGAAACATGAATTTGATGTAACTTTCCAAATGTTAATCCACTAAGTCTTACCAGACCTTTTAGAAACTGCTGGAACAGAATCTGTTTTAAATTATTCTATTTTAAGGCCAGAAGCGATCACCAGAGTCTAGTCTGACATTCTGCATAAGACAGGCCAAGAAATTTCACTGAGTTCTCCAGACCACAAATCCCTTCTTAGATCCATCAAACCTTCATATCTTTGTCATGCAACTGCAAAATCACAAAGATTTTGTGGGGTATTTCCAGGTTGTGAATTTGTGGTTTCAAATCCAGGCTGTTAGTTATTTAAGTAATAATATAAGTTATTTGTGTTAAGATGAGGGGCTTTTCTGTAAAACTTTGTTGTGATGTGCCAAGATTGCTTGCTATGGAGAAAGAGAATGAAACCAACTATTTCCTCTAAGAACTTCACTTCAATAAAGTAAACCTGAGATTGAGCTTTGAATAATTGTTGCCACTCAGTTCTAACACACATTTTCTTTTCACTTTGTAAAGTATCTCCATTAGGCACCTGATTCTGGCAGGACTATAGGTGAAAATGACTTTTGGCCTCAACCAGAAAAGCCTGCCACTTTCCTACATGACCAAGGGGAAATACAAAGGAAAAAAAAAAAAAAAAAGTATGCTTCTTTACCTAAAATATGTTTCTTTACCTAAAAGTGTATTTTCAAATCTTTATTTTCCCCTAAGTAGGATTTAAAAAAAAATAAAATCATAGAAGTCCACAAATTCTAAAAAAGATAATGCCAGGTGTTTTGAGGGGAAGCTATGGGAACAGATGGTCTTACTGGAGGAGGTAAAATAAAAATTTCTAGGTGCTATATTTGAAACTTGGTAGAGAAGAGCAGCTGAATCTGGAGGATGGTGCCAGCATCTACCCTCTGATTTGAGCAAAGAACTTGACAGGAGTGCAGAACCAAAGCAATAAGGTCTGTATTCCTTCTTATTTCCAAGAATCAGATTGAAGGCAGATACCAAATTAATAATATAGACTTTACATGAAAGCTGCTGTATGACTTCATGTGCACCACCATACGTGGCCTTGTTCCCAACAATTGTATAACTCTATAAGCCTCAATAAAGCCATCACATGTAGTCTCCACTGCTGGCACCAATTATGCTTGGCATTGTATCCAAACACCCACTTTGCACCAGATCTGTCAGTATCAAAGCCATGAGGCTGGAACTTTTCCTGTGCTCTGGAATACATCGATTCAAATAACTCGTCAAAGCTGTAATTACAAGTAACTGTTATATCTGCATGCTTCTCTGGGACTGGATATCACTAGATAGTAGAAAGTTATAATAATGGTAATTCAACTATAACAAAACATACTATGCTATACTGTTCTGTAGGTTCTGTTCTGCAAATGACACTCTATACCTCAGGA